>NC_091385.1:195000-217500 GCF_038502225.1 Cherax quadricarinatus | reverse complement strand
GTCTGTCACACTGTGTGCTTGTCTGTCACACTGTATGCTTGTTTGTCACACTGTATGCTTGTCTGTCACACTGTGTACTTGTCTGTCACACTGTATGCTTGTCTGTCACACTGTGTACTTGTCTGTCACACTGTGTACTTGTCTGTCACACTGTGTACTTGTCTGTCACACTGTGTACTTGTCTGTCACACTGTGTACTTGTCTGTCACACTGTGTGCCTGTCTGTCACACTGTGTGCTTGTCTGTCACACTGTGTGCTTGTCTGTCACACTGTGTACTTGTCTGTCACACTGTGTACTTGTCTGTCACACTGTGTACTTGTCTGTCACACTGTATGCTTGTCTGTCACACTGTATGCTTGTCTGTCACACTGTGTGCTTGTCTGTCACACTGTATGCTTGTCTGTCACACTGTATGCTTGTCTGTCACACTGTGTGCTTGTCTGTCACACTGTATGCTTGTCTGTCACACTGTGTGCTTGTCTGTCACACTGTGTGCTTGTCTGTCACACTGTGTGCTTGTCTGTCACACTGTGTGCTTGTTTGTCACACTGTATGCTTGTCTGTCACACTGTATGCTTGTCTGTCACACTGTATGCTTGTCTGTCACACTGTATGCTTGTCTGTCACACTGTGTGCTTGTCTGTCACACTGTATGCTTGTCTGTCACACTGTATGCTTGTCTGTCACACTGTGTGCTTGTCTGTCACACTGTGTGCTTGTCTGTCACACTGTGTGCTTGTTTGTCACACTGTATGCTTGTCTGTCACACTGTATGCTTGTCTGTCACACTGTATGCTTGTCTGTCACACTGTGTACTTGTCTGTCACACTGTGTACTTGTCTGTCACACTGTGTACTTGTCTGTCACACTGTGTACTTGTCTGTCACACTGTGTACTTGTCTGTCACACTGTGTACTTGTCTGTCACACTGTATGCTTGTCTGTCACACTGTATGCTTGTCTGTCACACTGTGTGCTTGTCTGTCACACTGTATGCTTGTCTGTCACACTGTATGCTTGTCTGTCACACTGTGTGCTTGTCTGTCACACTGTATGCTTGTCTGTCACACTGTATGCTTGTCTGTCACACTGTGTGCTTGTCTGTCACACTGTGTGCTTGTCTGTCACACTGTGTGCTTGTTTGTCACACTGTGTGCTTGTCTGTCACACTGTATGCTTGTCTGTCACACTGTATGCTTGTCTGTCACACTGTATGCTTGTCTGTCACACTGTGTACTTGTCTGTCACACTGTGTACTTGTCTGTCACACTGTGTACTTGTCTGTCACACTGTGTACTTGTCTGTCACACTGTGTACTTGTCTGTCACACTGTGTACTTGTCTGTCACACTGTATGCTTGTCTGTCACACTGTATGCTTGTCTGTCACACTGTGTGCTTGTCTGTCACACTGTATGCTTGTCTGTCACACTGTATGCTTGTCTGTCACACTGTGTGCTTGTCTGTCACACTGTGTGCTTGTCTGTCACACTGTGTGCTTGTTTGTCACACTGTGTGCTTGTCTGTCACACTGTATGCTTGTCTGTCACACTGTATGCTTGTCTGTCACACTGTATGCTTGTCTGTCACACTGTGTACTTGTCTGTCACACTGTGTACTTGTCTGTCACACTGTGTACTTGTCTGTCACACTGTGTACTTGTCTGTCACACTGTGTACTTGTCTGTCACACTGTGTACTTGTCTGTCACACTGTATGCTTGTCTGTCACACTGTATGCTTGTCTGTCACACTGTATGCTTGTCTGTCACACTGTGTACTTGTCTGTCACACTGTGTACTTGTCTGTCACACTGTGTACTTGTCTGTCACACTGTATGCTTGTCTGTCACACTGTATGCTTGTCTGTCACACTGTATGCTTGTCTGTCACACTGTGTACTTGTCTGTCACACTGTGTACTTGTCTGTCACACTGTGTACTTGTCTGTCACACTGTGTACTTGTCTGTCACACTGTGTACTTGTCTGTCACACTGTGTACTTGTCTGTCACACTGTGTACTTGTCTGTCACACTGTGTACTTGTCTGTCACACTGTGTGCTTGTCTGTCACACTGTGTACTTGTCTGTCACACTGTGTACTTGTCTGTCACACTGTGTACTTGTCTGTCACACTGTGTGCTTGTCTGTCACACTGTGTACTTGTCTGTCACACTGTGTACTTGTCTGTCACACTGTGTGCTTGTCTGTCACACTGTGTACTTGTCTGTCACACTGTGTACTTGTCTGTCACACTGTGTACTTGTCTGTCACACTGTGTACTTGTCTGTCACACTGTGTACTTGTCTGTCACACTGTGTGCTTGTCTGTCACACTGTGTACTTGTCTGTCACACTGTGTACTTGTCTGTCACACTGTGTACTTGTCTGTCACACTGTGTACTTGTCTGTCACACTGTGTACTTGTCTGTCACACTGTGTACTTGTCTGTCACACTGTGTGCTTGTCTGTCACACTGTGTACTTGTCTGTCACACTGTGTACTTGTCTGTCACACTGTGTACTTGTCTGTCACACTGTGTGCTTGTCTGTCACACTGTGTACTTGTCTGTCACACTGTGTACTTGTCTGTCACACTGTGTACTTGTCTGTCACACTGTGTACTTGTCTGTCACACTGTGTGCTTGTCTGTCACACTGTGTACTTGTCTGTCATAGTCTGTATAACAAACCTTCCCTAAATGTCGGGAAATGTCAAGATGACACCCATTTGTAACTGACCCTGACACCTCACTGACCTATTTTCTCATGCAAAGGTCGACCAAATTAAATGTTTGTCCGTATCCATATATATATATATATATATATATATATATATATATATATATATATATATATATATATATATATATATATATATATATATATATATATATTACATATGTATGGATTAGAATAGAAATTTAAACAAGTTAAAAGTCAGTAGAGTAAGTTTAGTGGGGTTCCTGTGTCAAGTACTGGAGATGGTCGGAGTCTTGATGCTCGGTGATACAGAAATAGTTTGGATGATGTTACAATAATCTGATGTATTTACAAGAGAGCAACAAACATACACAAGTCATATATTCTCAATACACAACAAACTTTTGTGTGTGTGTTTGTGTGTGTGTGTTTGTGTGTGTGTGTTGATATATAGAATGTTTGTGTTTGTGTACGTCTACAACTGTTGAATGTGTTGCCGCTGCTCCTTCGATTTATATAGTATATAGGAAAGCCAGTGACTTGATTATATTTAAGTCCTATATCTATATAAATATCTATATAAACAGAGAAATATGTTTGATTTCTACAGGATGTAGGTAAACACTGGGTTGTGTGTATGTCAAGCGTCTTGGCTTAAACTGTCACAGAGTCATTATAGCTAATTTCATTTTATAAATAGGCTGAATTATGGGAGTGGCTGGAGGTGCTGGTAATGCCTAGTGAAGAGGTGTGAGCGAGATCTGTGTAGCACGGCCTAGTAGGCCTACTACAATGTTTATATTTCTCTTCGGAATAATATGCCTGGTAGGTTCGTTAAAGCTACTGTCTCGTGTGGCTTTAAAAATAGATTAAGTGGGTACACGTTTGCTAATAGTGTGTGAGTTTGACGTGCCTAGCCTGGCCAGGCTAGGCACGTTATAAAATTATATTAATGATATTATCGTGACTGGAACGATACACAGATAACCCGCACATAGAAGAGAGGAGCTTTACGACGACGTTTCGGTCCGACTTGGACCATTTACAGCATCACACTGACACACAAGATACGTCAGGTAGGTTCGTCAGGAAACAGGACAAGTGTTTCCTGACGCAGGTGTTAGATTACTCGCAGCTGGAGCATTTGGTCCCCTGACCGAGGCCTTCCACTGACTTATCAGTCCACCCATTTACACATTATTGTGATTAACACAAAAGAGTGAGAGAACCAGAATATATACGCGAGGAGGAGTGGGACGGGACAACGAGAGGAAGAACTTGAAGAATTGAGACACTTATGCAACGTTTCGCCACACAGTGGCTTCATCAGTCAAATACAAAGTAGATGGACTGATGGATGGACTGAACACATCGATTCCAGGTTGAGGGACTGATTACCTCAAACTTCTCCTCTCCTTACCCATTTCTACTTTGTATTGGACTGATGAAGCCACTGTGTGGCGAGACGTTTCTTCGATAAAGATTCCCATGTGTTGCATAAGTGTCTCAGTTTTTCAACTTGTCGGTTTTCAAAACCATTCACCACATAAACAGTGAATGTTGATGGATGTTCAACGGGCGAAACGTTGCTTCAAGTAAGATAGCCGTTTGTTGCACATGTCTAACTCGTTTAATTGTGACATTCTAGTGAAGATTAGTCAGCAGAGTGAACCAGTGTTAGGGGTCACTCTGGCAGTGAACCAGTGTTAGGGGTCATTCTGGCAGTGAACCAGTGTTAGGGGTCATTCTGGCAGTGAACCAGTGTTAGGGGTCACTCTGGCAGTGAACCAGTGTTAGGGGTCACTGGCAGTGAACCAGTGTTAGGGGTCACTCTGGCAGTGAACCAGTGTTAGGGGTCACTCTGGCAGTGAACCAGTGTTAGGGGTCATTCTGGCAGTGAACCAGTGTTAGGGGTCATTCTGGCAGTGAACCAGTGTTAGGGGTCACTCTGGCAGTGAACCAGTGTTAGGGGTCATTCTGGCAGTGAACCAGTATTAGGGGTCATTCTGGCAGTGAACCAGTGTTAGGGGTCACTCTGGCAGTGAACCAGTGTTAGGGGTCACTGGCAGTGAACCAGTGTTAGGGGTCACTCTGGCAGTGAACCAGTGTTAGGGGTCATTCTGGCAGTGAACCAGTGTTAGGGGTCATTCTGGCAGTGAACCAGTGTTGGGGGTCACTCTGGCAGTGAACCAGTGTTAGGGGTCACTCTGGCAGTGAACCAGTGTTAGGGGTCACTCTGGCAGTGAACCAGTGTTAGGGATCACTCTGGCAGTGAACCAGTGTTAGGGGTCACTCTGGCAGTGAACCAGTGTTAGGGGTCACTCTGGCAGTGAACCAGTGTTAGGGGTCACTCTGGCAGTGAACCAGTGTTAGGGGTCATTCTGGCAGTGAACCAGTGATAGGGGTCATACTGGCAGTGAACCAGTGTTAGGGGTCATTCTGGCAGTGAATAGTGTTAGGGGTCATTCTGGCAGTGAACCAGTGTTAGGGGTCATTCTGGCAGTGAACCAGTGTTAGGGGTCATTCTCGCAGTGAACCAGTGTTAGGGGTCATTCTGGCAGTGAACCAGTGTTAGGGGTCACTCTGGCAGTGAACCAGTGCTAGGGGTAATTCTGGGAGTGAACCAGTGTTAGGGGTCATTCTGGCAGTGAACCAGTGTTAGGGGTCATTCTGGCAGTGAACCATTGTTAGGGGTCATTCTGGCAGTGAACCAGTGTTAGGGGTCATTCTGGCAGTGAACCAGTGTTAGTGGGCATTCTGGCAGTGAACCAGTGTTAGGGGTCATTCTAGCAGTGAACCAGTGTTAGGGGTCATTCTGGCAGTGAACCAGTGTTAGGGGTCATTCTGGCAGTGAACCAGTGTTAGGGGTCATTCTGGCAGTGAACCAGTGTTAGGGGTCATTCTGGCAGTGAACCAGTGTTAGGGGTCATTCTGGCAGTGAACCAGTGTTAGGGGTCATTCTGGCAGTGAACCAGTGTTAGGGGTCATTCTGGCAGTGAACCAGTGTTAGGGGTCATTCTGGCAGTGAACCAGTGTTAGGGGTCATTCTGGCAGTGAACCAGTGTTAGGGGTCATTCTGGCAGTGTGCACCCTTGATACTAGTACCTAAGAAGGATGGTACTTGGCGCCCAGTGATTGACTTTAGGAAGTTAAACGCGAAAACCATTCCAGATCGCTTCCCACTTCCTGTACTGGGTGATCTTTTACGTAATATCGGAGATAACAAAGTCTTTTCAACCCTGGATTTGTTACAAGGGTTTTGGCAAGTCCCTCTTCATGAGGACAGCCAAGAGCTAACTGCATTCTCCACTCCTACAGGTCATTATCACTTCCTCCGTATGGTGTTTGGATTACGATCGTCCCCTATCACGTTCTCAAGGCTCATGACTAATATCTTTAGAGGTCTCATAGGTAATGCACTTATGGTGTACTTAGATGACGTAATCGTCATGTCTAAAGACGTGGATACACACTTGAAAAGACTTGATGTAGTACTTGGTAAGCTTGAAGAAGCCAATTTAAAGATCAAACTGTCTAAATGTCAATTTTTCAGATCAGAAATTAAGTTTCTTGGTCACGTAGTCACTCCTAGAGGGGTTACGACTGACCAAAGTAAAGTAACTGCAGTACTAAATTTTCCAACTCCCAAAACTGCTGATGCCGTAAGATCCTTTGTGGGCTTAGCAGGTTTTTATAGATCTTTCATTGCCAATTTTTCTTCCATAGCTGCTCCTCTAACTGAGTTGCTTAAGAAAGATGCTCCTTTTGTTTGGACCTTCCGTCAAGAAAGAGCATTCCAAACTCTAAAAGAAAAGCTAACATCTGCTCCAATTTTGAAATTTCCAGATTTTTCTAAGCCCTTCTATCTGACAACTGATGCTAGTTCAATTGGCATAGGTGCCGTACTAGCTCAGAAGACCGATGGCAAGTACAACGCAGTTGCATTTGCTAGCCGAGTCCTTACGAAGGCTGAACGTAATTATACAGTAACTGAGCAAGAAGCTTTAGCAATAGTATGGTCTTTAAAGCACTTCCGAGACATTATTTATCAGTACTCTGTTCATGTCTTGACAGACCATGCTCCACTGATACCCTTATTCCAGAACAAACAACCTACTGGAAGGTTAGCCAGATGGACCTTGACTATCCAAAAGTTCAGTCCCACCTTTGAGCATTTACCTGGCAAGTCAAATGTAGTCGCAGATGCCTTATCGCGACATGTTAGTATAGTAACTGCAGACCCTCCATTTAGTGCTGAAGATGTAAAGAATGCTCAACAAACAGATCCCATGTGGTCTGGTGTGATTCGATTCCTGCTCCAGGAAGATATTCTGACTGTGAAGCCACCAGCACCCATCAGTGACTTTGTCATGAACCAAGAATTACTGTATCGAACAGCCGAGTTGGGTACTCCTAGCAGAAGAGTATACCAGTTAGTAATTTTACAGTCACTAGTGAATGTAGCCTTACAGCTAGTTCACGATGTACCAGGTGTTGCACACCCTGGTATGGATCGTTCAGTAAAACAAGCCAGATTGAAATACTTTTGGCCTCGTATGGCAACTGATATTTCTGAGTATGTTAAGAAATGTAGTGTCTGCATGCAACATAAAGGTAATGCTAATGGTCCTAATCCAATCCAAGTATATCCAACTACTAGCGAATCGTGGGAAAGAGTTGCGCTAGATTTGTTAACTAATTTTCAATGTTCCCTCCAAGGTAACAAACATCTGTGTGTTATGGTAGACCATTTCACCAGATATTGTGAGTTAGTTCCTATTGCAGATAAGACTGCCGAGACAGTAGCTAAAGCGTTTAAAGAACGCATTATCTGCAGGCATACCACTCCTAAGTCCCTAGTAACAGATAATGGAGGTGAATTCTGTAATGAGATTCTTGAAAATTTGTGCACCTGTACAAGATCTCTAAATCCACCATTGTTCCTCATCATCCTGCCAGCAATGGGTTAGCGGAACGAACCAATAAGAAAGTACTTGATGTCTTGAGAGCCACTATCAATCCCAACAGTGAAACTTGGGATGAAGTTATACCTGATGTGCAGTGTGCTATAAATTCTGCTTACAATGTTTCTATAGGTGACACTCCACATTATGCATTGTATGGTGTAGATAAACGTTTGCCTTATGAGTTGTTATATTCTAATCCGAAACCAAATTACAACCCTGATGATTTCATAGCAACTCGTACCAGCTTAGCTCAGTGTTTTTAGAAGAATCCGTGAAACACTTCATAAATCAACAGCAGAATTTACAAGAGTCGCAAACACTCGAGCAAAGCCATCCAAAATCAAAGTAGGTTCGAGAGTTATGCTGATTAACTTTAACAAAACGTCTGCAATGCCAAAGCTTGATCAAAAGTTTGTTGGTCCTTATCGAGTAGTTGAACATATCACTGGTAATAAGTATAAGGTTAGAGAGATTAGTACTGGTCAGTATAAAGAATCGCATTTAGATCATATGAAGTTAGTATGTGATGATAATGATGTTCCAACCCAGACTAATGTGACAGACTCTAACAATCCTCCTGATCCTGTACTCTCTTCCTCTGATACTCAGTCAGACGATCAACCTGAATGTCGTTATTCCCTACGTACACGACAGGTATTGAGAAGTCCTCAAGTATCATTTGTAACTTCCAATTCAGATTTTCCTCAAATACAGCATGAGTTAGCCAGTAAACAGTCTTCTAACGTCTTGAATTACCCGTAAAAACTAAATCCACGCTCCACACCGCTGTCACCATTTATCATGTGGGAGTTCGAACACGTGGATTGGGTAAAATAATACTCACGTAGGCTGGTAGTACGTATAATTACAGATAATGTGGAGAGAGCCCTTACAGCCGTGACCTAGTCTCCTTGCTCCTCTCGTAACACTGACTGCCTGGCCGCCCACAGTACCCATATGTGAGGGGGTCTTTGAATACTGCCAGGTCAGCACAATATGAGTTCAGACAGTGACTCAGGCAGAGACGGTTGGCAGTGAGTCAACCACTGGTACTGGTTACTGGTAACTGGTTACTACTACTGAGAGTCATTCTGGCAGTGAACCAGTGTTAGGGGTCATTCTGGCAGTGAACCAGTGTTAGGGGTCACTCTGGCAGTGAACCAGTGTTAGGGGTCACTCTGGGAGTGAACCAGTGTTTGGGGTCATTCTGGCAGTGAACCAGTGTTAGGGGTCATTCTGGCAGTGAACCAGTGTTAGGGGTCATTCTGGCAGTGAACCAGTGTTAGGGGTCATTCTGGCAGTGAACCAGTGTTAGGGGTCACTCTGGCAGTGAACCAGTGTTAGGGGTCATTCTGGCAGTGAACCAGTGTTAGGGGTCACTGGCAGTGAACCAGTGTTAGGGGTCATTCTGGCAGTGAACCAGTGTTAGGGGTCATTCTGGCAGTGAACCAGTGTTAGGGGTCATTCTGGCAGTGAACCATTGTTAGGGGTCATTCTGGCAGTGAACCAGTGTTAGGGGTCATTCTGGCAGTGAACCAGTGATAGGGGTCATACTGGCAGTGAACCAGTGTTAGGGGTCATTCTGGCAGTGAATCAGTGTTAGGGGTCATTCTGACAGTGAACCAGTGTTAGGGGTCATTCTCGCAGTGAACCAGTGTTAGGGGTCATTCTGGCAGTGAACCAGTGTTAGGGGTCACTCTGGCAGTGAACCAGTGCTAGGGGTAATTCTGGGAGTGAACCAGTGTTAGGGGTCATTCTGGCAGTGAACCAGTGTTAGGGGTCATTCTGGCAGTGAACCATTGTTAGGGGTCATTCTGGCAGTGAACCAGTGTTAGGGGTCATTCTGGCAGTGAACCAGTGTTAGTGGGCATTCTGGCAGTGAACCAGTGTTAGGGGTCATTCTGGCAGTGAACCAGTGTTAGGGGTCATTCTGGCAGTGAACCAGTGTTAGGGGTCATTCTGGCAGTGAACCAGTGTTAGGGGTCATTCTGGCAGTGAACCAGTGTTAGGGGTCAGTCTGGCAGTGAACCAGTGTTAGGGGGAATTCTGGCAGTGAACCAGTGTTAGGGGTCATTCTGGCAGTGAACCAGTGTTAGAGGTCATTCTGGCAGTGAACCAGTGTTAGGGGTCATTCTGGCAGTGAACCAGTGTTAGTGGGCATTCTGGCAGTGAACCAGTGTTAGGGGTCATTCTGGCAGTGAACCAGTGTTAGAGGTCATTCTGGCAGTGAACCAGTGTTAGGGGTCACTCTGGCAGTGAACCAGTGTCAGGGGTCACTCTGGCAGTGAACCAGTGTTACTGGCCACCCTAGCAGTGAACCAGTGTTACTGGCCACCCTAGCAGTGAACCAGTGTTACTGGCCACCCTAGCAGTGAACCAGTGTTACTGGTCACTCTAGCAGTGAACCAGTGTTACTGGTCACTCTAGCAGTGAACCAGTGTTACTGGTCACTCTAGCAGTGAACCAGTGTTACTGGTCACTCTAGCAGACACTCTGGTGTTCAGAATATATTAAATGTCTACTAAGAGCCTGGCGAATGTCTCTGGCTTGTTAAGTACACTGTATCTTGTGTTTATATTTACTTATTATTATCTCAGCTGTGCTGAGACACACTTCGTTATATCCACATTAGCACACGTCATGATAATGGCCGTGAAATCATGCATGTTGAGCACTCGGCAAAGATTTAAGTTACGACATATAACCGAGCCCTTTAGCTGGCTTTCAGAGAACAATGTTGTGTTTTCAAGAGAACATTTCGTATTTCCTCTTTTTTTTTAGCATACCGACCGTCTCCCACCGAGGTAGGGTCACCTGAAAGAGAGGAAACACTTCCACCATCATTCATTCAATTACTGTCTTGGCAGCAGCGTACTGCCGTTATATTTCAGATAACCTTCTAGTAGGTAAGAAGTGACCTAGTGACTGCTCTAGTAGGTAAGAAGTGACCTGGTGACTGCTCTAGTAGGTAAGTGACCTGGTGACTGCTCTAGTGGGTAAGAAGTGACCTGGTGACTGCTCTAGTGGGTAAGAAGTGACCTGGTGACTGCTCTAGTAGGTAAGAAGTGACCTGGTGACTGCTCTAGTGGGTAAGAAGTGACCTGGTGACTGCTCTAGTAGGTAAGAAGTGACCTGGTGACTGCTCTAGTGGGTAAGAAGTGACCTGGTGACTGCTCTAGTAGGTAAGAAGTTACCTGGTGACTGGTCTAGTAGGTAAGAGGTGACCTGGTGACTGCTCTAGTGGGTAAAAAGTGACCTGGTGACTTCTCTAGTGGGTAAAAAGTGACCTGGTGACTGCTCTAGTGGGTAAGAAGTGACCTGGTGACTGCTCTAGTAGGTAAGAGGTGACCTGGTGACTGCTCTAGTGGGTAAAAAGTGACCTGGTGACTGCTCTAGTGGGTAAGAAGTGACCTGGTGACTGCTCTAGTAGGTAAGAGGTGACCTGGTGACTGCTCTAGTAGGTAAAAAGTGACCTGGTGACTGCTCTAGTGGGTAAGAAGTGACCTGGTGACTGCTCTAGTAGGTAAGAAGTTACCTGGTGACTGGTCTAGTAGGTAAGAGGTGACCTGGTGACTGCTCTAGTGGGTAAGAAGTGACCTGGTGACTGCTCTAGTAGGTAAGAAGTGACCTGGTGACTGCTCTAGTGGGTAAGAAGTGACCTGGTGACTGCTCTAGTAGGTAAGAAGTTACCTGGTGACTGGTCTAGTAGGTAAGAGGTGACCTGGTGACTGCTCTAGTGGGTAAAAAGTGACCTGGTGACTTCTCTAGTGGGTAAAAAGTGACCTGGTGACTGCTCTAGTGGGTAAGAAGTGACCTGGTGACTGCTCTAGTAGGTAAGAGGTGACCTGGTGACTGCTCTAGTGGGTAAAAAGTGACCTGGTGACTGCTCTAGTGGGTAAGAAGTGACCTGGTGACTGCTCTAGTAGGTAAGAGGTGACCTGGTGACTGCTCTAGTAGGTAAAAAGTGACCTGGTGACTGCTCTAGTGGGTAAGAAGTGACCTGGTGACTGCTCTAGTAGGTAAGAGGTGACCTGGTGACTGCTCTAGTAGGTAAGAAGTGACCTGGTGACTGCTCTAGTGGGTAAGAAGTGACCTGGTGACTGCTCTAGTAGGTAAGAAGTGACCTGGTGACTGCTCTAGTAGGTAAGAAGTGACCTGGTGACTGCTCTAGTAGGTAAGAAGTGACCTGGTGACTGCTCTAGTAGGTAAGAAGTGACCTGGTGATTGCAGTTTGGACTCTCCTTTATCACAGTCTGAAATATAATCGTTAACACCCAACGACTTGGCTTTAACTCCAACCAGCAAATCACGAACCCTCTCAACATCAGTGGAAGGGTCCACTAGGTTAAGTGTCAGTGGAAGGATCCACTAGGCTAAGTGTCAGTGGAAGGATCCACTAGGCTGTGTCAGTGGAAGGATCCACTAGGCTAAGTGTCAGTGGAAGGGTCCACTAGGTTAAGTGTCAGTGGAAGGGTCCACTAGGTTAAGTCAGTGGAAGGATCCACTAGGCTAAGTGTCAGTGCAAGGGTCCACTAGGTTAAGTGTCAGTGGAAGGGTCCACTATGTTAAGTCATTGGAAGGGTCCACTAGGTTAAGTGTCAGTGGAAGGGTCCACTAGGTTAAGTCAGTGGGAGGATCCACTAGGCTAAGTGTCAGTGGAAGGGTCCACTAGGTTAAGTCAGTGGAAGGATCCACTAGGCTAAGTGTCAGTGCAAGGGTCCACTAGGTTAAGTGTCAGTGGAAGGGTCCACTAGGTTAAGTCAGTGGAAGGATCCACTAGGCTAAGTGTCAGTGCAAGGGTCCACTAGGTTAAGTGTCAGTGGAAGGGTCCACTATGTTAAGTCATTGGAAGGGTCCACTAGGTTAAGTGTCAGTGGAAGGGTCCACTAGGTTAAGTCAGTGGGAGGATCCACTAGGCTAAGTGTCAGTGGAAGGGTCCACTAGGTTAAGTGTCAGTGGAAGGATCCACTATGTTAAGTGTCAGTGGAAGGATCCACTAGGCTAAGTGTCAGTGGAAAGGTCCACTAGGCTAAGTGTCAGTGCAAGGAGTCATCACTGTTAAACGGTGTCACCTGTCTGTCTGGCCGCCTCGTCTGATAGTGTTGTCAGTGAGCCAGTCTCTTCTGTGCCTCTTGTACCAAGAAACTCGGGCTATTGCAAGCTGCAACCTTGCAACATAGATGTGTATATTTTGCCGCTGAAGTGGCTAGTTTATTGTACACCCCATATATGGCTAGTTTATTGTGCACTTATATTCATCATTTGGACGACAGTGGCTAGTTTCCGTATCCCATATATGGCTAGTTTATTGCGCACCCCCATATCCATCCTATGGACGGTACCACAAAAGCATATGGATAAGCAGAAGGCCTAGGAACTAGGCCTCAAGGATTATAACTGTTAGACGAATCAGCGGCCTCTGGCTGGGTATGTTTCACCACTACCTTCATTACTGGACTCGTGCGAAACGTAGCACCATTCTCACCAAGCTGGGCACCACCTCTGATCACCGCTAACTCAACATCATCTCTAGTTCACACATTTTTATTCGTTTCTGAGTAAAATATCTCAATACAGTGGCTGGAACATTTCACCTAAAACCCGTAGCAACGTTTCGCTCCTTCCTGGAGCAGTCAACTGCTGTGGTGGCACGGCAGCCAGCAGACATGCACATATAATCGTAGGTAATTTCGAAGCAAGATTATTCTAGACGATGTTTCGCACAGGAATTAGCTTTATCGAGACTTAATAAAGCTCACTGAGCGAAACATAACAGAGTTTTGCCGTGTATTACGTGTGTTAAATAACAAAAAGGCACAATACCGTGACTGGAACGATACACAAATAACCCGCACATAAAAGACAGAAGCTTACGACGACGTTTCGGTCCGACTTGGACCATTGACAAAGTCACACTAACAGAGGAGGAGCAGGACGGCTATATATAGGCAGGAAGAGGTGGAGGTAGTAGTAGTAGTAGTAGTAGTAGTAGTAGTAGTAGTAGTAGTAGTAGTAGTAGTAGTAGTAGTAGTAGTAGTACAAGAATTGTATATAATACCGACAGGATGAAATGACACATGCACAACACCCGGGCATCCCCACCGTAGACGTTTCGCCATCCAGCCAGCCACTGGATGGCGAAACGTCCACAACAAAGACAACCAGACGCCGCACATGTGTCTAATTTCATCAGTGCTCCCCTTCCTTTGTATTTGACTGGCTCGTCTTCCTTATTTCCCACTTCTACCACTACCACTACTACTACCTCTTCTTCTTCTACCTCATCTACTGATGAAATTAGACACATGTGCGGCGTCTGGTTGTCTTTGTTGTGGACGTTTCGCCATCCAGTGGCTGGCTGGATGGCGAAACGTCTACGGTGGGGATGCCCGGGTGTTGTGCATGTGTCATTTCATCCTGTCGGTATTATATACAATTCTTGTACTACTACTACTACTACTACTACTACTACTACTACTACTACTACTACTACTACTACTACTACTACTACTACTACTACTACTACTACTACCTCCACCTCTTCCTGCCTATATATAGCCGTCCTGCTCCTCCTCTGTTAGTGTGACTTTGTCAATGGTCCAAGTCGGACCGAAACGTCGTCGTAAGCTTCTGTCTTTTATGTGCGGGTTATTTGTGTATTACGTGTGTTTATAGCAGGAGCTGTGGTCATAGCATGCGGCACTCACTGTAATTGTGGTTCTGTTTTCCCAAGTTGTACTGTACCTTATTATTATGTTGAGGCAGCAGTGTGTGTGTGTGTGTGTGTGTGTGTGTGTGTGTGTGTGTGTGTGTGTGTTTTGTGGTTGGTGATGCTAGGTACGAATTCACTTCAATTCTTACGAGAACTTCCTATGCTGTAACCACATTCTGTATCGACTGTTTATATTTGTGGGGGTCGAGTTATAGCTCCTGGCCCCAGTTCTTAAGCTTCATTGGCAGGCATTACCAGTGCGGGGATTAGCCTCCGCCTTTTTCACTTGCAGTATATTCCTTTTTCCTTCTGCCGTGAGGCTGACATAAGTATTTCCTAATATTCCTGTGTCTTTAAACTTTCATCTCTGTCCCTCCTGTACCTGGTCTTGGTATTGTAAATAATCTGTCTTTATCTGTCTCATCAGTTACTCTGAGTATCTTGTTTCTCGTTTATCATCTGCCTTGTTGCTCATCTTTCTTACAGGGTTGTCAACTTTAATTACTCTAGTTTCTTCTTAGTGTAAATGTTTGTTTATTTTCTTCTATGTTTTGTGAGATGAGGGATCCAAGATGGTGGTTGTTGATAGACCTAATGTACGTTGTGTACTAAGTATTTATTTACTGGAATTTCTGAAGACTGTCCGGAGATTTGTTAGCATCGAAAAGGTTACCGAAGTCGTGGCTTTAATGTGGTTCTCTAGCATTGAGCTCATCGCAATATTTAACCTAGAAACTTTGGTAAATATATATAGTTTCTCTCCTCCCGTGAGGTACACTTCAGTCTCCAGTCTCCTCTGCACTTTCCCTCTGATTTCCATTACCTTGCATTGATTCAGATTGAACTCTAGCAGCTACTTTAATTATGTAACCTATTTAAATCTCCATGAAGACCCCTCATTGTTCTTGCCTCTTCATATTTTTTAAAATAGATTTTGATCATCCGCAAACAGACACACACAGGCCTGTATACCATCTTACAAGTTACGTATAAGAATCAGCTGTGTCCTCAGTACTGAACCTTGGAGGGCTCCACTTGTTACCCTCATCCAGCGTAACAGTCTCTCCCGTACTGTCACTGTGCCCTTGCATTTCAGGTACTATATGATCCACTGGATCATTGATCCACATGTTCCAGCGTGTGGATCACTCTCTACTGGGGAATTATATAAACCATCTCACTGTTGCATAATACATAATCTGCGTGTTCGTGATTTTCATAATCTCAGTAAGTCTTGTATTGTGGTCCACCACACATGTTCTCTCACCTCTGAATTCACCTTAGTTGCCACTGATATAATTCCTTCTTTCTTAGTAATAATGGAAGAATTACCGACACATTGGTACGTAAATGGGTCACAGATGCAACTAATGTGACATTTATCGTGACAGTGTTTCGCTTTGTCAAGCCGTAACGGCTTGACAAAGCTCCCGTAGAGCGAAACGTTGCTACAGTAAAATGTCACAGTAATTGCATCTGTGTCTGTTCACAAGACATCCTCCTCTATTATTATCATGTTCATAACAGTCTTCTCCATTACCTTGGAAAGGTTGCATGTCACTGTTACCTTAGTTTAGCATCTCCTGCCTGGCCTCCGTACTGAACACTGAGATTAGTTTAGCATCTCCTGCCTGGCCTCCGTACTGAACACTGAGATTAGTTTAGCATCTCCTGCCTGGCCTCCGTACTGAACACTGAGATTAGTTTAGCATCTCCTGCCTGGCCTCCGTACTGAACACTGAGATTAGTTTAGCATCTCCTGCCTGGCCTCCGTACTGAACACTGAGATTAGTTTAGCATCTCCTGCCTGGCCTCCGTACTGAACACTGAGATTAGTTTAGCATCTCCTGCCTGGCCTCCGTACTGAACACTGAGATTAGTTTAGCATCTCCTGCCTGGCCTCCGTACTGAACACTGAGATTAGTTTAGCATCTGCCTGGCCTCCGTACCGAACACTGAGATTAGTTTAGCATCTGCCTGGCCTCCGTACTGAACACTGAGATTAGTTTAGCATCTGCCTGGTCTCCGTACTGAAGACAGGTATTAGTTTAGCATCTCCTGCCTGGCCTCCGTACTGAAGACAGGTATTAGTTTAGAATCTCCTGCCTGACCTCCGTACTGAAGACAGGTATTAGTTTAGCATCTCCTGCCTGGCCTCCGTACTGAACACTGAGATTAGTTTAGCATCTGCCTGGTCTCCGTACTGAAGACAGGTATTAGTTTAGCATCTCCTGCCTGGCCTCCGTACTGAAGACAGGTATTAGTTTAGAATCTCCTGCCTGACCTCCGTACTGAAGACAGGTATTAGTTTAGCATCTCCTGCCTGGCCTCCGTACCGAACACTGAGATTAGTTTAGCATCTGCCTGGCCTCCGTACTGAACACTGAGATTAGTTTAGCATCTGCCTGGCCTCCGTACTGAACACTGAGATTAGTTTAGCATCTGCCTGGCCTCCGTACTGAACACTGAGATTAGTTTAGCATCTGCCTGGTCTCCGTACTGAAGACAGGTATTAGTTTAGCATCTCCTGCCTGGCCTCCGTACTGAAGACAGGTATTAGTTTAGAATCTCCTGCCTGACCTCCGTACTGAAGACAGGTATTAGTTTAGCATCTCCTGCCTGGCCTCCGTACTGAACACTGAGATTAGTTTAGCATCTGCCTGGTCTCCGTACTGAAGACAGGTATTAGTTTAGCATCTCCTGCCTGGCCTCCGTACTGAAGACAGGTATTAGTTTAGAATCTCCTGCCTGACCTCCGTACTGAAGACAGGTATTAGTTTAGCATCTCCTGCCTGGCCTCCGTACCGAACACTGAGATTAGTTTAGCATCTGCCTGGCCTCCGTACTGAACACTGAGATTAGTTTAGCATCTGCCTGGCCTCCGTACTGAACACTGAGATTAGTTTAGCATCTGCCTGGCCTCCGTACTGAACACTGAGATTAGTTTAGCATCTGCCTGGTCTCCGTACTGAAGACAGGTATTAGTTTAGCATCTCCTGCCTGGCCTCCGTACTGAAGACAGGTATTAGTTTAGAATCTCCTGCCTGACCTCCGTACTGAAGACAGGTATTAGTTTAGCATCTCCTGCCTGGCCTCCGTACTGAACACTGAGATTAGTTTAGCATCTGCCTGGTCTCCGTACTGAAGACAGGTATTAGTTTAGCATCTCCTGCCTGGCCTCCGTACTGAAGACAGGTATTAGTTTAGAATCTCCTGCCTGACCTCCGTACTGAAGACAGGTATTAGTTTAGCATCTCCTGCCTGGCCTCCGTACCGAACACTGAGATTAGTTTAGCATCTGCCTGGCCTCCGTACTGAACACTGAGATTAGTTTAGCATCTGCCTGGCCTCCGTACTGAACACTGAGATTAGTTTAGCATCTGCCTGGCCTCCGTACTGAACACTGAGATTAGTTTAGCATCTGCCTGGTCTCCGTACTGAAGACAGGTATTAGTTTAGCATCTCCTGCCTGGCCTCCGTACTGAAGACAGGTATTAGTTTAGAATCTCCTGCCTGACCTCCGTACTGAAGACAGGTATTAGTTTAGCATCTCCTGCCTGGCCTCCGTACTGAACACTGAGATTAGTTTAGCATCTGCCTGGTCTCCGTACTGAAGACAGGTATTAGTTTAGCATCTCCTGCCTGGCCTCCGTACTGAAGACAGGTATTAGTTTAGAATCTCCTGCCTGACCTCCGTACTGAAGACAGGTATTAGTTTAGCATCTCCTGCCTGGCCTCCGTACCGAACACTGAGATTAGTTTAGCATCTGCCTGGCCTCCGTACTGAACACTGAGATTAGTTTAGCATCTGCCTGGCCTCCGTACTGAACACTGAGATTAGTTTAGCATCTGCCTGGCCTCCGTACTGAACACTGAGATTAGTTTAGCATCTGCCTGGCCTCCGTACTGAACACTGAGATTAGTTTAGCATCTGCCTGGTCTCCGTACTGAAGACAGGTATTAGTTTAGCATCTCCTGCCTGGCCTCCGTACTGAAGACAGGTATTAGTTTAGAATCTCCTGCCTGACCTCCGTACTGAAGACAGGTATTAGTTTAGCATCTCCTGCCTGGCCTCCGTACTGAACACTGAGATTAGTTTAGCATCTGCCTGGTCTCCGTACTGAAGACAGGTATTAGTTTAGCATCTCCTGCCTGGCCTCCGTACTGAAGACAGGTATTAGTTTAGAATCTCCTGCCTGACCTCCGTACTGAAGACAGGTATTAGTTTAGCATCTCCTGCCTGGCCTCCGTACCGAACACTGAGATTAGTTTAGCATCTGCCTGGCCTCCGTACTGAACACTGAGATTAGTTTAGCATCTGCCTGGCCTCCGTACTGAACACTGAGATTAGTTTAGCATCTGCCTGGCCTCCGTACTGAACACTGAGATTAGTTTAGCATCTGCCTGGTCTCCGTACTGAAGACAGGTATTAGTTTAGCATCTCCTGCCTGGCCTCCGTACTGAAGACAGGTATTAGTTTAGAATCTCCTGCCTGACCTCCGTACTGAAGACAGGTATTAGTTTAGCATCTCCTGCCTGGCCTCCGTACTGAACACTGAGATTAGTTTAGCATCTGCCTGGTCTCCGTACTGAAGACAGGTATTAGTTTAGCATCTCCTGCCTGGCCTCCGTACTGAAGACAGGTATTAGTTTAGAATCTCCTGCCTGACCTCCGTACTGAAGACAGGTATTAGTTTAGCATCTCCTGCCTGGCCTCCGTACCGAACACTGAGATTAGTTTAGCATCTGCCTGGCCTCCGTACTGAACACTGAGATTAGTTTAGCATCTGCCTGGCCTCCGTACTGAACACTGAGATTAGTTTAGCATCTGCCTGGCCTCCGTACTGAACACTGAGATTAGTTTAGCATCTGCCTGGTCTCCGTACTGAAGACAGGTATTAGTTTAGCATCTCCTGCCTGGCCTCCGTACTGAAGACAGGTATTAGTTTAGAATCTCCTGCCTGACCTCCGTACTGAAGACAGGTATTAGTTTAGCATCTCCTGCCTGGCCTCCGTACTGAACACTGAGATTAGTTTAGCATCTGCCTGGTCTCCGTACTGAAGACAGGTATTAGTTTAGCATCTCCTGCCTGGCCTCCGTACTGAAGACAGGTATTAGTTTAGAATCTCCTGCCTGACCTCCGTACTGAAGACAGGTATTAGTTTAGCATCTCCTGCCTGGCCTCCGTACTGAACACTGAGATTAGTTTAGCATCTGCCTGGCCTCCGTACTGAACACTGAGATTAGTTTAGCATCTGCCTGGCCTCCGTACTGAACACTGAGATTAGTTTAGCATCTGCCTGGCCTCCGTACTGAACACTGAGATTACACCAGCCGCCTTCCAGATACAATTTCTTGTTGAAGATCTTTGCCACAGTCTCAGTGCCTCTCTTCCTTCCCACAGTATCCACTCAGATATATCCTCAGCTTCCTTTAGTGGTACTGTGATGACCCGTCCCTTTGTTGTGCCTGTGTTCTTCAGTGTGGGTTGTCTGTCCTGCCTTCTATGTTGCCTGCCACCGTTTCTTGTTCCTGTATGAATCTCACACACACACACACACACACACACACACACACAGTCATGATGTACAGTTTAGCTGACATTTTTATATGTTAATGTTGCCATAATCCATTTGTCTCTGTCGTCGTCTTTATTGTGTTATCTTCTCTCTCTCCAATGTATAAACACACACACACACACACACACACACACACACACACACACACACACACACACACACACACACACACACACACACACACATATATATATATATATATATATATATATATATATATATAGGAAAGATGGAGAGAGGGGGTAAAGGAGGTTTTGTGTGCGAGGGGCTTGGACTTCCAGCAGGCATGCGTGAGCGTGTTTGATAGGAGTGAATGGAGACAAATGGTTTTTAATACTTGACGTGCTGTTGGAGTGTGAGCAAAGTAACATTTATGAAGGGGTTCAGGGAAACCGGCAGGCCGGACTTGAGTCCTGGAGATGGGAAGTACAATGTCTGCACTCTGAAGGAGGGGTGTTAATGTTGCAGTTTAAAAACTGTAGTGTAAAGCACCCTTCTGGCAAGACAGTGATGGAGTGAATGATGGTGAAAGTTTTTCTTTTTCGGGCCACCCTGCCTTGGTGGCCACCCTGCCTTGGTGGGCCACCCTGCCTTGGTGGGCCACCCTGCCTTGGTGGGCCACCCTGCCTTGGTGGGAGACGGCCAGTGTGATAATAATAATATATATATATATATATATATATATATATATATATATATATATATATATATATATATATATATATATATATATATATATATATATTGCACACTTCTGTATATTGAGACAGACACACACACACACACACACACACACACACACACACACACACACACACACACACACACACACACACACACACACACACACACACACATACACACCTCTCTGTGTGCATATACATTGGTAACGCAGTGTTCTCTGGGACTGTCATGTATACCGTTGTCTCTCTTCTTAACTACAAGTTAGAATTAAAAAAAAACACCGTGTTTGGAAGCTGAATTGTTGTGTTTAGTTTGTTTTATGTTTTAAAAGTGCATAGAGGAGTAAACTGCCTCAATGTGTGACATCACCTCCTTTCTTGTTACAGGGATAAACACCGTACATTACCGTGTATGTATACAATATACACATGTATACACTTCTACACTACGTTTATATGTATGAAGTATACGAGGATGTGCACATGTATAGCACATATAGAAACAGGTATATTACACACACACACACACACACACACACACACACACACATACACACACACACACACACACACACACACACACACACTAGGCAGGTCCAAGTAACATCCTCTGAAGAATGAAGGAAGAAGCAATGGTAGCAGTCTAGCAGTGAGATCACTAGTAGCAGTCTAGCAGTGAGATCACTAGTAGCAGTCTAGCAGTGAGATCACTAGTAGCAGTCTAGCAGTGAGATCACTAGTGGCAGTCTAGCAGTGAGATCACTAGTAGCAGTCTAGCAGTGAGATCACTAGTAGCAGTCTAGCAGTGAGATCACTAGTAGCAGTCTAGCAGTGAAATCACTAGTGGCAGTCTAGCAGTGAGATCAGTATAGTAGGCCAGGGCAACAGTGACCTCTGGTTTAACAGTGCTGGATTCAGTGGTATACCTTGAGAGGGTTTTGAGGGTCAACGCCCCCGCGGCTCGGTCTGAGACCAGGCCTCTTGGTGGATCAGGGTCTGATCAGCCAAGCTGTTACTGCTGGCCACACGCCAACTGATATACGAACCACAGCCCTGCTGGTTAGGTACTGACTTTAGGTGCCTGTCCAGTGCCTTCTTGAAGACTGCCAGGGCCCCATTGGTAATCCCCCTTATGTATGCAGGGAGGCAGTTGAACAGTCTTGTACCCCAGACACTTATAGTGTTGTCTCTCAGTGTACTCGTGGCGCCCCTGCTTTTCATTGTGGGAATGTTGCATCTCCTGCCAAGTCTTTTGCTTTCATAGGGAGTGATTATCGTGTGTAAGTTTGGTACTAATCTCTCTAGGATTTTCCAAGTGTATATTATCATGTAATTTAATCTCTTAAATAGGTGATTTAACCCCTTTAGTATAACTCTATAAGTATGATTGTTTATCCAGCTGAGTATGTTGACAATTAATTATGACGAATTGTGATGAATTGTGATGAATTGTGATGAATTCTTGCCATCAGCTCTCATCTATTCTGGCACCGTAACCTAAGCACACTCCAGCACGTAAGTTCGGAGGTGCTGCCTCTCACCCCTGGTGTTTACTAAGTGTGTCACTGGCTCTTGCATTAAGGAAAGCCGAGCTCTGCTATGCTATAATATCCGTAATGGAGTTTATGAGCGCTTGACGGCGTACTTCAAGGAGGGAAGCAGGAACCTTACCCAATCTTACAGCATCTTGTTCTTGTGAATTGGTTCACAGTTATACGTTATAGCACCAAATAATAACAGTAGTTGACGGCGTACTTCAAGGAGGGAAGCAGGAACCTTACCCAATCTTACAGTATCTTGTTCTTGTGAATTGGTTCACAGTTATACGTTATAGCACCAAATAATAACAGTAGTTGATGACGG
>NC_091385.1:185000-190000 GCF_038502225.1 Cherax quadricarinatus | reverse complement strand
ATCAACTGGATGGTTTAGTGTAGACAACAGTGCTAGTTTCTCTGTGTCGTATAATTGTTGGTCAATACACCAGCAACAACACTGACTCTGGTCAGTAAGACGTATGCAACAGCTGTTGAAGTGTTGGTCCACACAGTAGGCAACTTCAGTCGAATACAGAAGAGACACCAGGAGCAGTAGACATGTAAACATGATGTGATCATGTCTATTACCCTGGAACATGTAGTGTCTTAGCCAGCTTCAAGGTATTTTATACCTTCTCTCTCTCTCTCTCTCTCTCTCTCTCTCTCTCTCTCTCTCTCTCTCTCTCTCTCTCTCTCTCTCTCTCTCTCTCTCTGCATCTGACACTGTAAGAGGTTAGGTTACGTAGGATTTTTAGTTAATAAGACAAGTGTTTCCCGACTTGGGTCTTAGTCATATAATGTCCCACAACTGGAGCTTTTGGTCTTCTGACCGAATCCTTCAGCTGGCTTACCAGTCAACCCCTTTAAAAATTAAGGCTACACTTATAAAATCCTACTACAACCTGTCCTACTCATGTCATCTTTGCTTCTTTCTTCTTGATTTCTATATCGTCAAGTTAAAGCAGTGAGGATATCGTCAAGTTAAGGCAGTGAGGATATCGTCAAGTTAAGGCAGTGAGGATATCGTCAAGTTAAGGCAGTGAGGATATCGTCAAGTTAAGGCAGTGAGGATATCGTCAAGTTAAGGCAGTGAGGATATCAAGTTAAGGCAGTGAGGATATCGTCAAGTTAAGGCAGTGAGGATATCGTCAAGTTAAGGCAGTGAGGATATCGTCAAGTTAAGGCAGTGAGGATATCGTCAAGTTAAGGCAGTGAGGATATCGTCAAGTTAAGGCAGTGAGGATATCGTCAAGTTAAGGCAGTGAGGATATCGTCAAGTTAAGGCAGTGAGGATATCGTCAAGTTAAGGCAGTGAGGATATCGTCAAGTTAAGGCAGTGAGGATATAAAGTTAAGGCAGTGAGGATATCGTCAAGTTAAGGCAGTGAGGATATCAAGTTAAGGCAGTGAGGATATCGTCAAGTTAAAGCAGTGAGGATATCGTCAAGTTAAAGCAGTGAGGATATCGTCAAGTTAAGGCAGTGAGGATATCGTCAAGTTAAGGCAGTGAGGATATCGTCAAGTTAAGGCAGTGAGGATATCGTCAAGTTAAGGCAGTGAGGATATCGTCAAGTTAAGGCAGTGAGGATATCGTCAAGTTAAGGCAGTGAGGATATCAAGTTAAGGCAGTGAGGATATCGTCAAGTTAAAGCAGTGAGGATATCGTCAAGTTAAGGCAGTGAGGATATCGTCAAGTTAAAGCAGTGAGGATATCGTCAAGTTAAGGCAGTGAGGATATCGTCAAGTTAAGGCAGTGAGGATATCGTCAAGTTAAGGCAGTGAGGATATCGTCAAGTTAAGGCAGTGAGGATATCGTCAAGTTAAGGCAGTGAGGATATCGTCAAGTTAAGGCAGTGAGGATATCAAGTTAAGGCAGTGAGGATATCGTCAAGTTAAGGCAGTGAGGATATCGTCAAGTTAAGGCAGTGAGGATATCGTCAAGTTAAGGCAGTGAGGATATCGTCAAGTTAAGGCAGTGAGGATATCGTCAAGTTAAGGCAGTGAGGATATCGTCAAGTTAAGGCAGTGAGGATATCGTCAAGTTAAGGCAGTGAGGATATCAAGTTAAGGCAGTGAGGATATCGTCAAGTTAAGGCAGTGAGGATATCAAGTTAAGGCAGTGAGGATATCGTCAAGTTAAAGCAGTGAGGATATCGTCAAGTTAAAGCAGTGAGGATATCGTCAAGTTAAGGCAGTGAGGATATCGTCAAGTTAAGGCAGTGAGGATATCGTCAAGTTAAGGCAGTGAGGATATCGTCAAGTTAAGGCAGTGAGGATATCGTCAAGTTAAGGCAGTGAGGATATCGTCAAGTTAAAGCAGTGAGGATATCGTCAAGTTAAGGCAGTGAGGATATCGTCAAGTTAAGGCAGTGAGGATATCGTCAAGTTAAAGCAGTGAGGATATCGTCAAGTTAAGGCAGTGAGGATATCGTCAAGTTAAGGCAGTGAGGATATCGTCAAGTATCCACTATGGGTGCAGTACCTACGGTATCTTCTAAGATCTTCCAGCGGAACTGGAGTGAGGCAGATGGTGTGTATTAAGCAACTAGTTAATATTTTCTGGAGATGGTTAAGGGAAGTAGAGGTGTAAGGGTAGTAAAAGGACCCTGATGTGTATGTTTGTATATTTAAGCGCGCGCGCGAGTGTGTATGTCTGTTTACATATGTGAGATTGTTTATATACAGAACCTGTCTTGGAATAATGTCGTCTCTGATCCACCCCCCACGGTGGAAATGGGTATGTGCAGCTATATATATATATATATATATATATATATATATATATATATATATATATATATATATATATATATATATATATATATATACATCTCTACGTCCTCAGCAGAACTCGAACCTGCAAATTCTGTATCAGAGTACTCAGTACTTTACCACGAAGCCAGACCCCAGATAAGTATGGGCGCCTAGCCAAAGCTGGACGATGTTACCCCATACCCAGGAGCACCAGGCTTGTTTCCATATATATACAGAGAAAGATCGCAGTCAGCAGGACTCGAAACCACGTCTGGGGAGTAAGATCGCAATCAGCAGGATTCGAAACCACGTCTGGGGAGTAAGATCGCAATCAGCAGGATTCGAAACCACGTCTGGGGAGTAAGATCGCAATCAGCAGGATTCGAAACCACGTCTGGGGAGTAAGATCGCAATCAGCAGGATTCAAAACCACGTCTGGGGAGTAAGATCGCAGTCAGCAGGACTCGAAACCACGTCTGGGGAGTGGCATAGCTCCCCAAGCGACGCTCTAGACCAGGGCTCGCAAAGATTTTCTATGCCCCGCACCCCTAGGAAATGTTTGATTAGTGTTGCATCACCTACAAAACTAATATCACATTCGAAGATGACTAAAATCTAATTTTTGGATCACAAATTGAACTCAAAAATTAACTTTTAATTAAGTGCTTAAAATGGAAATATTAATTGAGTAATTAAAAGAATTTTCGCTAAAATAAACGGTATTGTCGAACCCCTTAAAATGCCATCTCGCACCCCCAGGGGTGCGTGGACCCCTGGGGGTGCGTGGACCCCTGGAGGTGCACGCACCCCTTGGGTACGTGCACCCCAGGTTGAGAACCTCTGCTCTAGAACAGTTAGCCCCAGATGCTACAAGAAAAATGCCCGAGGCTCACAAGATACCACAGGAACTGTGCCCGAGGCTCCCTAGTGTACCTGGGGCTAGGAAGAGACATAGCTTGTAACGAGGCTACTTAGCTTGCCTGGGGCTAGGAAGAAACAGCTTGTAACCAGGCTACTTAGCTTGCCTGGGGCTAGGAAGAAACATAGCTTGTAACCAGGCTGCTTAGCTTGCCTGGGGCTAGGAAGAAACATAACTTGTAACCAGGCTACTTAGCTTGCCTGGGGCTAGGAAGAAACATAGCTTGTAACGAGGCTACTTAGCTTGCCTGGGGCTAGGAAGAAACATAGCTTGTAACCAGGCTGCTTAGCTTGCCTGGGGCTAGGAAGAAACATAACTTGTAACCAGGCTACTTAGCTTGCCTGGGGCTAGGAAGAAACATAGCTTGTAACGAGGCTACTTAGCTTGCCTGGGGCTAGGAAGAAACACAACTTGTAACCAGGCTACTTAGCTTGCCTGGGGCTAGGAAGAAACATAGCTTGTAACCAGGCTACTTAGCTTGCCTGGGGCTAGGAAGAAACATAGCTTGTAACCAGGCTACTTAGCTTGCCTGGGGCTAGGAAGAAACACAGCTTGTAACCAAGCTACTTAGCTTGCCTGGGGCTAGGAAGAAACATAACTTGTAACCAAGCTGCTTAGCTTGCCTGGGGCTAGGAAGAAACATAGCTTGTAACCAAGCTACTTAGCTTCTTTTGGCATCTGTGCGTGAGTTAGATTGAACTATATCAAATTATTAAAACATATACAAGCGTATGACGCTAATCTGGAAATGTTGAAATGCGTGTGAGTTTGACTGGTGAGGTTGGGTGGCATCTTGGGGCGTGAGAGAGGTGAGTGAGGTGGTACTCACCGTCATGGGCTCATCACTGAATGTAAACAAGACGTCTGAGTGCTGCCACTCATCACGGTTCAGAGATGTGCTGATGAGTGTGCCTTTCCTGATCACTCCAGTGGTGTGTCCCTGTCTGCTGTCGCCTGTTTGGGAGATCTGTCAGTGGAGGATAATCAGGAGGTGCTGGTAGGAGTGTTGATAATCACCCGCTCATCCCCATCCTGTCCACCCACCCTATCCTGCCCACCCACATTATCCTGCCCAACCACATTATCCTGCCCACTTACATTATCCATTCTGCTTTCCCTTTACTTCATTTGTTGTTGATATATCTACCCGTTTTCACGTTAAATGACAGCAGAAAGAAGGAAGGGACTACAGCAACACAAGAAGGAACAACACAGAACTGTCAACACTCTTATTCGCACAAGAGAAAAATGAGAAAGATTTTATTGGCACAATGTTACGCCCTATATACGGCTTTCTGGTGATGTGGTAAAGCTCTACACAGAGCGAAACGTTGCCCCAGTAAAAGGGTGTTACGTAGGTTGTATTCATGTCAACTTGTCAGTAATAAGACATGCCATGCAAGGTATTTATGTAATCTTTTCTTCTTAGAAACACCGAATATCTTAATTTGTAACAGATGAAATAAAAATTGTAAATATATATCCAGATATATGTCTGTTAACTTTCTTGGAACCTTGTTCCATTTGTTCATGCAGTACAGTCTACAGAATGGACAAAAGGAACACAGAAGTTTATTTACTTCGGCGGCGAGTAATTATTATCCACAAGAACTTTGTCTCTGTGAAAGCTACGATGTCTGAATTCTCCTCCTCTTCTCTTCCCTTGAGTACTTTACATCTTTCTATATTCATATACGACACTTG
>NC_091385.1:165000-177500 GCF_038502225.1 Cherax quadricarinatus | reverse complement strand
CAGTTGTGACCTCCAGGGTCAGAGGTCAACAGTTGTGACCTCCAGGGTTAGAAGTCAACAGTTGTGACCTCCAGGGTTAGAAGTCAACAGTGGTGACCTCCAGGGTCGGAAGTCGACAGTTGTGACCTCCAGGGTCAGAAGTCGACAGTTGTGACCTCAAGGGTCAGAAGTCAACAGTTGTGACCTCTAGGGTCAGAAGTCGTTGTGACAGGGTCAGAAGTCGTGTGACCTCAAGGGTCAGAAGTCAACAGTTGTGATCTCCAGGGTCAGAAGTCGACAGTTGTGACCTCCAGGGTCAGAAGTCAACAGTTGTGACCTCCAGGGTCAGAAGTCAACAGTTGTGACCTCAAGGGTCAGAAGTCAACAGTTGTGACCTCCAGGGTCAGAAGTCGACAGTTGTGACCTCAAGGGTCAGAAGTCAACAGTTGTGATCTCCAGGGTCAGAAGTCAACAGTTGTGACCTCAAGGGTCAGAAGTCAACAGTTGTGACCTCCAGGGTCAGAAGCCAACAGTTGTGACCTCAAGGGTCAGAAGTCAACAGTTGTGATCTCCAGGGTCAGAAGTCAACAGTTGTGACCTCCAGGGTCAGAGATCAACAGTTATATATATATATATATATATATATATATATATATATATATATATATATATATATATATATATATATATATATATATATATACATACATATATATATACCAACATGGAGACAGACTCAGAACATTAATTAATCTGTAACTTTCGATCACCTTCAGGGACCCTCTTCAGCAGATATATAGAGTAAATAAGAATATATAGAGAAGATTGTACCTCATAAGGAAACATAAGTTACCATAATAACGAAGAACACTGCAGGAGGCCTACTGGCCCATACTGGGCAGGTCACTCACAAATCCAACCCACTAACAGAATAATTGTGATGACGTAACTCATTAATATCCTAAACACATTCTTGAGTAAACAATTGCAACAACAAACACAAATAATTAAAACAACTAATTATATTAAGTAAGCTAATCATCTGGCTTATTTATTTTTGCTCATTAATTCTTCTGGTGGTGTCTTACCTTGGTAGACCACTATGTGGTGGTGTCTTACCTTGGTAGACCACTATGTGGTGGTGTCTTACCTTGGTAGACCACTATGTGGTGGTGTCTTACCTTGGTAGACCACTATGGGGTGGTGTCTTACCTTGGTAGACCACTATGTGGTGGTGTCTTACCTTGGTAGACCACTATGTGGTGGTGTCTTACCTTGGTAGACCACTATGTGGTGGTGTCTTACCTTGGTAGACCACTATGTGGTGGTGTCTTACCTTGGTAGACCACTATGTGGTGGTGTCTTACCTTGGTAGACCACTATGTGGTGGTGTCTTACCTTGGTAGACCACTATGTGGTGGTGTCTTACCTTGGTAGACCACTACGAGGTGGTGTCTTACCTTGGTAGACCACTACGTGGTGGTGTCTTACCTTGGTAGACCACTATGTGGTGGTGTCTTACCTTGGTAGACCACTATGTGGTGGTGTCTTACCTTGGTAGACCACTATGTGGTGGTGTCTTACCTTGGTAGACCACTATGGGGTGGTGTCTTACCTTGGTAGACCACTATGTGGTGGTGTCTTACCTTGGTAGACCACTATGTGGTGGTGTCTTACCTTGGTAGACCACTATGTGGTGGTGTCTTACCTTGGTAGACCACTATGTGGTGGTGTCTTACCTTGGTAGACCACTATGTGGTGGTGTCTTACCTTGGTAGACCACTATGTGGTGGTGTCTTACCTTGGTAGACCACTATGTGGTGGTGTCTTACCTTGGTAGACCACTACGAGGTGGTGTCTTACCTTGGTAGACCACTACGTGGTGGTGTCTTACCTTGGTAGACCACTATGTGGTGGTGTCTTACCTTGGTAGACCACTATGTGGTGGTGTCTTACCTTGGTAGACCACTATGTGGTGGTGTCTTACCTTGGTAGACCACTATGTGGTGGTGTCTTACCTTGGTAGACCACTATGTGGTGGTGTTTTACCTTGGTAGACCACTATGTGGAGGTGTCTTACCTTGAGACCACTATGTGGTGGTGTCTTACCTTGGTAGACCACTATGTGGTGGTGTCTTACCTTGGTAGACCACTATGTGGTGGTGTCTTACCTTGGTAGACCACTATGTGGAGGTGTCTTACCTTGGTAGACCACTATGTGGTGGTGTCTTACCTTGGTAGACCACTATGTGGTGGTGTCTTACCTTTGTAGACCACTATGTGGTGGTGTCTTGGTAGACCACTATGTGGTGGTGTCTTGGTAGACCACTACGTGATGGTGTCTTACCTTGGTAGACCACTACGTGGTGTCTTACCTTGGTAGACCACTACATGGTGGTGTCTTACCTTGGTAGACCACTACATGGTGGTGTCTTACCATCGTAGACAACTGCATGGTGGTGTCTTACCTTGGTAGACCACTACGTGGTGGTGTCTTACCTTGGTAGACCACTACGTGGTGGTGTCTTACCTTGGTAGACCACTACGTGGTGGTGTCTTATCTTGGTAGACCACTACGTGGTGGTGTCTTAGCTTGGTAGACCACTACGTGGTGGTGTCTTACCTTGGTAGACCACTACGTGGTGGTGTCTTACCTTGGTAGACCACTACATGGTGGTGTCTTACCTTGGTAGACCACTACATGGTGGTGTCTTACCTTGGTAGACCACTACATGGTGGTGTCTTACCTTGGTAGACCACTACATGGTGGTGTCTTACCTTGGTAGACCACTACATGGTGGTGTCTTACCTTGGTAGACCACTACATGGTGGTGTCTTATCTTGGTAGACCACTACATGGTGGTGTCTTACCTTGGTAGACCACTACATGGTAGTTTCTTATCTTGGTAGACCACTACATGGTGGTGTCTTACCTTGGTAGACCACTACATGGTGGTGTCTTACCTTGGTAGACCACTACATGGTGGTGTCTTATCTTGGTAGACCACTACATGGTGTCTTACCTTGGTAGACCACTGCATGGTCGTGTCTTACCTTGGTAGACCACTACATGGTGGCGTCTTACCTTGGTAGACCACTGCATGGTCGTGTCTTACCTTGGTAGACCACTACATGGTGGCGTCTTACCTTGGTAGACCACTGCATGGTCGTGTCTTACCTTGGTAGACCACTACATGGTGGTGTCTTACCTTGGTAGACCACTACATGGTGGCGTCTTACCTTGGTAGACCACTGCATGGTCGTGTCTTACCTTGGTAGACCACTATATGGTGGTGTCTTACCTTAGTAGACCACTACATGGTGGTGTCTTACCTTGGTAGACCACTACATGGTGGTGTCTTACCTTGGTAGACCACTACATGGTGGTGTCTTATCTTGGTAGACCACTACATGGTGGTGTCTTATCTTGGTAGACTACTACATGGTGGTGTCTTACCTTGGTAGACCACTACATGGTGGTGTCTTACCTTGGTAGACCACTACATGGTGGTGTCTTACCTTGGTAGACCACTACATGGTGGTGTCTTACCTTGGTAGACCACTACATGGTGGTGTCTTATCTTGGTAGACCACTACATGGTGGTGTCTTATCTTGGTAGACTACTACATGGTGGTGTCTTACCTTGGTAGACCACTACATGGTGGTGTCTTATCTTGGTAGACCACTACATGGTGGTGTCTTATCTTGGTAGACTACTACATGGTGGTGTCTTACCTTGGTAGACCACTACATGGTGGTGTCTTATCTTGGTAGACCACTACATGGTGGTGTCTTACCTTGGTAGACCACTACATGGTGGTGTCTTACCTTGGTAGACCACTACATGGTGGTGTCTTACCTTGGTAGACCACTACATGGTGGTGTCTTACCTTGGTAGACCACTACATGGTAGTGTCTTATCTTGGTAGACCACTACATGGTGGTGTCTTACCTTGGTAGACCACTACATGGTAGTGTCTTATCTTGGTAGACCACTACATGGTGGTGTCTTACCTTGGTAGACCACTACATGGTGGTGTCTTACCTTGGTAGACCACTACATGGTGGTGCCTTACCTTGGTAGACCACTACATGGTGGTGTCTTACCTTGGTAGACCACTACATGGTGTCTTACCTTGGTAGACCACTACATGGTGGTGTCTTACCTTGGTAGACCACTACATGGTGGTGTCTTACCTTGGTAGACCACTACATGGTGGTGTCTTACCTTGGTAGACCACTACATGGTGGTGTCTTACCTTGGTAGACCACTACATGGTGGTGCCTTACCTTGGTAGACCACTACATGGTGGTGTCTTACCTTGGTAGACCACTACATGGTGTCTTACCTTGGTAGACCACTACATGGTGGTGTCTTACCTTGGTAGACCACTACATGGTGGTGTCTTACCTTGGTAGACCACTACATGGTGGTGTCTTACCTTGGTAGACCACTACATGGTGGTGCCTTACCTTGGTAGACCACTACATGGTGGTGCCTTACCTTGGTAGACCACTACATGGTGTCTTACCTTGGTAGACCACTACATGGTGGTGTCTAGTTAAGCTGTTTGTCTGACATCTTTGACTTCTAACACGGATGACAGGCAGTGTCGCCACTCTAATATGTATGACAGACAGTGACATAACTCTGACACGTATGCCACACAGTGACGTCACTCTGACACGTATGTCAGGCAGTGACATCACTTTGGAACATAGTTATCCAGTGTAACTAGACCTCTGTGAAAATAATCCGAACAAATGCTATCTTACATTAGCACAGGTAGACTGGAACAGGAAGATGTCAGTCTTCCTGCTACAGCAGGTAGACTACACAGTAACAGGAAGGTGGCAGTCTTCCTGCTACAACAGGTAGACTACACAGTAACAGGAAGCTGGCAGTCTTCCTGCTACAGCAGGTAGACTACACAGTAACAGCAATGTGGCAGTCTTCCTGCTACAACAGGTAGACTGGAACAGCAATGTGGCAGTCTTCCTGCTACAACAGGTAGACTGGAACAGCAATGTGGCAGTCTTCCTGCTACAACAGGTAGACTGGAACAGCAATGTGGCAGTCTTCCTGCTACAACAGGTAGACTGGAACAGCAATGTGGCAGTCTTCCTGCTACAACAGGAAGGTGGCAGTCTTCCTGCTACAACAGGTAGACTACACAGTAACAGGAAGGTGGCAGTCTTCCTGCTACAACAGGTAGACTACACAGTAACAGGAAGGTGGCAGTCTTCCTGCTACAACAGGTAGACTACACAGTAACAGGAAGGTGGCAGTCTTCCTGCTACAACAGGTAGACTGGAACAGCAATGTGGCAGTCTTCCTGCTACAACAGGTAGACTGGAACAGCAATGTGGCAGTCTTCCTGCTACAACAGGTAGACTGGAACAGCAATGTGGCAGTCTTCCTGCTACAACAGGTAGACTGGAACAGCAATGTGGCAGTCTTCCTGCTACAACAGGTAGACTGGAACAGCAATGTGGCAGTCTTCCTGCTACAACAGGTAGACTGGAACAGCAATGTGGCAGTCTTCCTGCTACAACAGGTAGACTGGAACAGCAATGTGGCAGTCTTCCTGCTACAACAGGTAGACTGGAACAGCAATGTGGCAGTCTTCCTGCTACAACAGGTAGACTGGAACAGCAATGTGGCAGTCTTCCTGCTACAACAGGTAGACTGGAACAGCAATGTGGCAGTCTTCCTGCTACAACAGGTAGACTGGAACAGCAATGTGGCAGTCTTCCTGCTACAACAGGTAGACTACACAGAACAGCAATGTGGCAGTCTTCCTGCTACAACAGGTAGACTACACAGTAACAGCAATGTGGCAGTCTTCCTGCTACAACAGGTAGACTGGAACAGCAATGTGGCAGTCTTCCTGCTACAACAGGTAGACTGGAACAGCAATGTGGCAGTCTTCCTGCTACAACAGGTAGACTGGAACAGCAATGTGGCAGTCTTCCTGCTACAACAGGTAGACTGGAACAGCAATGTGGCAGTCTTCCTGCTACAACAGGTAGACTGGAACAGCAATGTGGCAGTCTTCCTGCTACAACAGGTAGACTGGAACAGCAATGTGGCAGTCTTCCTGCTACAACAGGTAGACTGGAACAGCAATGTGGCAGTCTTCCTGCTACAACAGGTAGACTGGAACAGCAATGTGGCAGTCTTCCTGCTACAACAGGTAGACTGGAACAGCAATGTGGCAGTCTTCCTGCTACAACAGGTAGACTGGAACAGCAATGTGGCAGTCTTCCTGCTACAACAGGTAGACTGGAACAGCAATGTGGCAGTCTTCCTGCTACAACAGGTAGACTGGAACAGCAATGTGGCAGTCTTCCTGCTACAACAGGTAGACTGGAACAGCAATGTGGCAGTCTTCCTGCTACAACAGGTAGACTGGAACAGCAATGTGGCAGTCTTCCTGCTACAACAGGTAGACTGGAACAGCAATGTGGCAGTCTTCCTGCTACAACAGGTAGACTGGAACAGCAATGTGGCAGTCTTCCTGCTACAACAGGTAGACTGGAACAGCAATGTGGCAGTCTTCCTGCTACAACAGGTAGACTGGAACAGCAATGTGGCAGTCTTCCTGCTACAACGGGTAGACTGGAACAGCAATGTGGCAGTCTTCCTGCTACAACAGGTAGACTGGAACAGCAATGTGGCAGTCTTCCTGCTACAACAGGTAGACTGGAACAGCAATGTGGCAGTCTTCCTGCTACAACAGGTAGACTACACCCTACCACAGTTGTTGTTGTACTTCCCTGGGAATATAAAACGTCTGATGCTGTACTTCCCTGGGAATATAAAACGTCTGATGCTGTACTTCCCTGGGAATATAAAACGTCAAATGCTGTACTTCCCTGGGAATATAAAACGTCAGATGCTGTACTTCCCTGGGAATATAAAACGTCAGATGCTGTACTTCCCTGGGAATATAAAACGTCAGATGCTGTACTTCCCTGGGAATATAAAACGTCAGATGCTGTACTTCCCTGGGAATATAAAACGTCTGATGCTGTACTTCCCTGGGAATATAAAACGTCAGATGCTGCACTTCCCTGGGAATATAAAACGTCTGATGCTGTACTTCCCTGGGAATATAAAACGTCTGATGCTGTACTTCCCTGGGAATATAAAACGTCTGATGCTGTACTTCCCTGGGAATATAAAACGTCTGATGCTGTACTTCCCTGGGAATATAAAACGTCAGATGCTGCACTTCCCTGGGAATATAAAACGTCTGATGCTGTACTTCCCTGGGAATATAAAACGTCTGATGCTGTACTTCCCTGGGAATATAAAACGTCAGATGCTGTACTTCCCTGGGAATATAAAACGTCTGATGCTGTACTTCCCTGGGAATATAAAACGTCTGATGCTGTACTTCCCTGGGAATATAAAACGTCAGATGCTGCACTTCCCTGGGAATATAAAACGTCTGATGCTGTACTTCCCTGGGAATATAAAACGTCTGATGCTGTACTTCCCTGGGAATATAAAACGTCTGATGCTGTACTTCCCTGGGAATATAAAACGTCTGATGCTGTACTTCCCTGGGAATATAAAACGTCAGATGCTGCACTTCCCTGGGAATATAAAACGTCTGATGCTGTACTTCCCTGGGAATATAAAACGTCTGATGCTGTACTTCCCTGGGAATATAAAACGTCAGATGCTGTACTTCCCTGGGAATATAAAACGTCTGATGCTGTACTTCCCTGGGAATATAAAACGTCTGATGCTGTACTTCCCTGGGAATATAAAACGTCAGATGCTGCACTTCCCTGGGAATATAAAACGTCTGATGCTGTACTTCCCTGGGAATATAAAACGTGAGATGCTGTACTTCCCTGGGAATATAAAACGTCTGATGCTGTACTTCCCTGGGAATATAAAACGTCTGATGCTGTACTTCCCTGGGAATATAAAACGTCTGATGCTGTACTTCCCTGGGAATATAAAACGTCTGATGCTGTACTTCCCTGGGAATATAAAACGTCAGATGCTGTACTTCCCTGGGAATATAAAACGTCTGATGCTGTACTTCCCTGGGAATATAAAACGTCAGATGCTGTACTTCCCTGGGAATATAAAACGTCTGATGCTGTACTTCCCTGGGAATATAAAACGTCTGATGCTGTACTTCCCTGGGAATATAAAACGTCTGATGCTGTACTTCCCTGGGAATATAAAACGTCTGATGCTGTACTTCCCTGGGAATATAAAACGTCAGATGCTGTACTTCCCTGGGAATATAAAACGTCTGATGCTGTACTTCCCTGGGAATATAAAACGTCAGATGCTGTACTTCCCTGGGAATATAAAACGTCAGATGCTGTACTTCCCTGGGAATATAAAACGTCAGATGCTGTACTTCCCTGGGAATATAAAACGTCTGATGCTGTACTTCCCTGGGAATATAAAACGTCAGATGCTGTACTTCCCTGGGAATATAAAACGTCAGATGCTGTACTTCCCTGGTAATATAAAACGTCAGATGCTGTACTTCCCTAGGAATATAAAACGTCAGATGCTGTACTTCCCTGGGAATATAAAACGTCTGATGCTGTACTTCCCTGGGAATATAAAACGTCAGATGCTGTACTTCCCTGGGAATATAAAACGTCTGATGCTGTACTTCCCTGGGAATATAAAACGTCAGATGCTGTACTTCCCTGGGAATATAAAACGTCTGATGCTGTACTTCCCTGGGAATATAAAACGTCAGATGCTGTACTTCCCTGGGAATATAGAACGTCTGATGCTGTACTTCCCTGGGAATATAAAACGTCTGATGCTGTACTTCCCTGGGAATATAAAACGTCAGATGCTGTACTTCCCTGGGAATATAAAACGTCAGATGCTGTACTTCCCTGGGAATATAAAACGTCAGATGCTGTACTTCCCTGGGAATATAAAACGTCAGATGCTGTACTTCCCTGGGAATATAAAACGTCAGATGCTGTACTTCCCTGGGAATATAAAACGTCAAATGCTGTACTTCCCTGGGAATATAAAACGTCAGATGCTGTACTTCCCTGGGAATATAAAACGTCAAATGCTGTACTTCCCTGGGAATATAAAACGTCAGATGCTGTACTTCCCTGGGAATATAAAACGTCAAATGCTGTACTTCCCTATGAATATAAAACGTCAGATGCTGTACTTCCCTGGGAATATAAAACGTCAGATGCTGTACTTCCCTGGGAATATAAAACGTCAGATGCTGTACTTCCCTGGGAATATAAAACGTCAGATGCTGTACTTCCCTGGGAATATAAAACGTCAGATGCTGTACTTCCCTGGGAATATAAAACGTCAGATGCTGTACTTCCCTGGGAATATAAAACGTCAGATGCTGTACTTCCCTGGGAATATAAAACGTCAGATGCTGTACTTCCCTGGGAATATAAAACGTCAGATGCTGTACTTCCCTGGGAATATAAAACGTCTGATGCTGTACTTCCCTGGGAATATAAAACGTCAGATGCTGTACTTCCCTGGGAATATAAAACGTCAGATGCTGTACTTCCCTGGGAATATAAAACGTCAGATGCTGTATAAAACGTCTCTGTACCCCTGGGAATATAAAACGTCAGATGCTGTACTTCCCTGGGAATATAAAACGTCTGATGCTGTACTTCCCTGGGAATATAAAACGTCTGATGCTGTACTTCCCTGGGAATATAAAACGTCTGATGCTGTACTTCCCTGGGAATATAAAACGTCTGATGCTGTACTTCCCTGGGAATATAAAACGTCAGATGCTGTACTTCCCTGGGAATATAAAACGTCAGATGCTGTACTTCCCTGGGAATATAAAACGTCTGATGCTGTACTTCCCTGGGAATATAAAACGTCAGATGCTGTACTTCCCTGGGAATATAAAACGTCAGATGCTGTACTTCCCTGGGAATATAAAACGTCTGATGCTGTACTTCCCTGGGAATATAAAACGTCAGATGCTGTACTTCCCTGGGAATATAAAACGTCAGATGCTGTACTTCCCTGGGAATATAAAACGTCTGATGCTGTACTTCCCTGGGAATATAAAATGTCAGTTGCTGTACTTCCCTGGGAATATAAAACGTCAGATGCTGTACTTCCCTGGGAATATAAAACGTCTGATGCTGTACTTCCCTGGGAATATAAAACGTCAGATGCTGTACTTCCCTGGGAATATAAAACGTCTGATGCTGTACTTCCCTGGGAATATAAAACGTCTGATGCTGTACTTCCCTGTGAATATAAAACGTCTGATGCTGTACTTCCCTGGGAATATAAAACGTCAGATGCTGTACTTCCCTGGGAATATAAAACGTCTGATGCTGTACTTCCCTGGGAATATAAAACGTCTGATGCTGTACTTCCCTGGGAATATAAAACGTCAGATGCTGTACTTTTCTGGGAATATAAAACGTCAGATGCTGTACTTCCCTGGGAATATAAAACGTCGGATGCTGTACTTCCCTGGGAATATAAAACGTCTGATGCTGTACTTCCCTGGGAATATAAAACGTCAGATGCTGTACTTCCCTGGGAATATAAAACGTCAGATGCTGTACTTCCCTGGGAATATAAAACGTCTGATGCTGTACTTCCCTGGGAATATAAAACGTCAGATGCTGTACTTCCCTGGGAATATAAAACGTCTGATGCTGTACTTCCCTGGGAATATAAAACGTCAGATGCTGTACTTCCCTGGGAATATAAAACGTCTGATGCTGTACTTCCCTGGGAATATAAAACGTCAGATGCTGTACTTCCCTGGGAATATAAAACGTCAGATGCTGTACTTCCCTGGGAATATAAAACGTCAGATGCTGTACTTCCCTGGGAATATAAAACGTCAGATGCTGTACTTCCCTGGGAATATAAAACGTCTGATGCTGTACTTCCCTGGGAATATAAAACGTCTGATGCTGTACTTCCCTGGGAATATAAAACGTCAGATGCTGTACTTCCCTGGGAATATAAAACGTCAGATGCTGTACTTCCCTGGGAATATAAAACGTCAAATGCTGTACTTCCCTGGGAATATAAAACGTCAGATGCTGTACTTCCCTGGGAATATAAAACGTCAGATGCTGTACCTCCCTGGGAATATAAAACGTCAGATGCTGTACTTCCCTGGGAGTATAAAACGTCAGATGCAGTACTTCCCTGGGAATATAAAACGTCAGATGCTGTACTTCCCTGGGAATATAAAACGTCAGATGCTGTACTTCCCAGGGAATATAAAACGTCAGATGCTGTACTTCCCTGGGAATATAAAACGTCAGATGCTGTACTTCCCTGGGAATATAAAACGTCAAATGCTGTACTTCCCTGGGAATATAGAACGTCAGATGCTGTACTTCCCTGGGAATATAAAACGTCAGATGCTGTACTTCCCTGGGAATATAAAACGTCAGATGCTGTACTTCCCTGGGAATATAAAACGTCAGATGCTGTACTTCCCTGGGAATATAAAACATCAAATGCTGTACTTCCCTGGGAATATAAAACGTCAGATGCTGTACTTCCCTGGGAATATAAAACGTCAGATGCTGTACTTCCCTGGGAATATAAAACGTCAAATGCTGTACTTCCCTGGGAATATAAAACGTCAGATGCTGTACTTCCCTGGGAATATAAAACGTCAAATGCTGTACTTCCCTGGGAATATAAAACGTCAGATGCTGTACTTCCCTGGGAATATTAAACGTCAAATGCTGTACTTCCCTGGGAATATAAAACGTCAGATGCTGTACTTCCCTGGGAATATAAAACGTCAAATGCTGTACTTCCCTGGGAATATAAAACGTCAGATGCTGTACTTCCCTGGGAATATAAAACGTCAGATGCTGTACTTCCCTGGGAATATAAAACGTCAGATGCTGTACTTCCCTGGGAATATAAAACGTCAGATGCTGTACTTCCCTGGGAATATAAAACGTCAGATGCTGTACTTCCCTGGGAATATAAAACGTCTGATGCTGTACTTCCCTGGGAATATAAAACGTCAGATGCTGTACTTCCCTGGGAATATAAAACGTCAAATGCTGTACTTCCCTGGGAATATAAAACGTCAGATGCTGTACTTCCCTGGGAATATAAAACGTCAAATGCTGTACTTCCCTGGGAATATAAAACGTCAGATGCTGTACTTCCCTGGGAATATAAAACGTCAGATGCTGTACTTCCCTGGGAATATAAAACGTCAAATGCTGTACTTCCCTGGGAATATAAAACGTCAGATGCTGTACTTCCCTGGGAATATAAAACGTCAGATGCTGTACTTCCCTGGGAATATAAAACGTCAAATGCTGTACTTCCCTGGGAATATAAAACATCAGATGCTGTACTTCCCTGGGAATATAAAACGTCAGATGCTGTACTTCCCTGGGAATATAAAACGTCAGATGCTGTACTTCCCTGGGAATATAAAACGTCAGATGCTGTACTCCCCTGGGAATATAAAACGTCAAATGCTGTACTTCCCTGGGAATATAAAACGTC
>NC_091385.1:150000-160000 GCF_038502225.1 Cherax quadricarinatus | reverse complement strand
TATATATATATATATATATACATATATGTAGAACCCGCGATCAGAGAGGTGCTAGGTCTCAGCAGGCAGGTACCTGGTGTCACCAGGCAGGTACCTGGTCTCAGCAGGCAGGTACCTGGTGTCACCAGGCAGGCACTTGGTCTCACCAGGCAGGCACTTGGTCTCACCAGGCAGGTACCTGGTGTCACCAGACAGGTACCTGGTGTCACCAGGCAGGCACTTGGTCTCACCAGGCAGGCACTTGGTCTCACCAGGCAGGTACCTGGTCTCACCAGGCAGGTACCTGGTGTCACCAGGCAGGCACTTGGTCTCACCAGGCAGGTACTTGGTCTCACCAGGCAGGTACCTGGTGTCACCAGACAGGTACCTGGTCTCACCAGACAGGTACCTGGTCTCACCAGGCAGGTGTACTTGGTCTCACCAGGTAGGCACTTGGTCTCACCAGGCAGGTACCTGGTGTCACCAGGCAGGCACTTGGTCTCACCAGGCAGGCACTTGGTCTCACCAGGCAGGTACCTGGTCTCACCAGGCAGGTACCTGGTCTCACCAGGCAGGCACTTGGTCTCACCAGGCAGGTACTTGGTCTCACCAGGCAGGTACCTGGTGTCACCAGACAGGTACCTGGTGTCACCAGACAGGTACCTGGTCTCACCAGGCAGGTGTACTTGGTCTCACCAGGTAGGTACCTGGTCTCACCAGGCAGGTACCTGGTCTCACCAGGCAGGTACTTGGTCTCACCAGGTAGGTACCTGATCTCAGCAGGCAGGTACTTGGTCTCACCAGACAGGTACCTGGTGTCACCAGACAGGTACCTGGTCTCACCAGACAGGTACCTGGTGTCACCAGACAGGTACCTGGTCTCACCAGACAGGTACCTGGTGTCACCAGGCAGGTACTTGGTCTCACCAGGCAGGTACCTGGTCTCACCAGACAGGTACCTGGTCTCACCAGACAGGTACCTGGTCTCACCAGACAGGTACCTGGTCTCACCAGACAGGTACCTGGTGTCACCAGGCAGGTACCTGGTTTCAGCAGGCAGGTACCTGGTGTCACCAGGCAGGTACCTGGTTTCAGCAGGCAGGTACCTGGTGTCACCATGCAGGTACCTGGTGTCACCAGGCAGGTACCTGGTGTCACCAGGCAGGCAGACAAGACCAGGATATGTGAAAATCAGAAGGAGAATAAAGTAATCAGTCCCTCAGCCTGGAGTCAATGTAATCAGTCCAGGCTGAGGGACTGATTACCTTATTGTCCTGATCATCACTATTATTCTATGTATAGGACTGATGACGCCAGTGTGGGGGCGAAATGTCTCCATAATAAAGATACCCAAGTGTAGGACATGTCTGATTTATTAAGTTGTCGGATCTCTGTACCAGTTGTCTACAGACGGGGAGAAAGAGACATCACTTAAATGGTCTTCTGTGGTTAGAATTATTCTTGTGATGGGTTCTTACGGGTGGTTTCAGGCAGGAACGATACATGTATACTCGGCCTATAACGTTATGGTAATACATGCCTATACATACTAGGTATTGTTGATATTAAGATCATGTTGGTCACAGGAGATGATAACTGCTGGTGACACTACTGCAGGAAGCTACAAGTGCACATACCACATTCCACGATCTTAGACGTTGGTGGTGGTAGCGGTGGTGGTGGTGGTGGTGGTAGCGGTGGTGGTAGCGGTGGTGGTGGTGGTGGTGGTGGTGGTGGTGGTGGTAGCGGTGGTGGTGGTGGTAGCGGTGGTGGTGGTGGTGGTAGCGGTGGTGGTGGTAGCGGTGGTGGTGGTAGCGGTGGTGGTGGTGGTAGCGGTGGTGGTGGTGGTGGTGGTAGCGGTGGTGGTGGTAGCGGTGGTGGTGGTGGTGGTGGTGGTGGTGGTGGTGGTGGTGGTAGCGGTGGTGGTGGTGGTGGTGGTGGTGGTGGTAGCGGTGGTGGTGGTAACGGTGGTGGTGGTAACGGTGGTGGTGGTGGTGGTGGTAGCGGTGGTGGTGGTGGTGGTGGTAGCGGTGGTGGTGGTGGTGGTGGTAGCGGTGGTGGTGGTAACGGTGGTAGCGGTGGTGCTGGTGGTGGTAACGGTGGTGCTGGTAACGGTGGTAGTGGTAGCGGTGGTGGTGGTAACGGTGGTAGCGGTGGTGATGGAGGTGGTGGTGGTGCTGGTAGCGGTGGTGGTGGTAACGGTGGTGGTGGTAACGGTGATAGTGGTAGCGGTGGTGCTGGTGGTGGTAACGGTAGTGGTGATGGAGGTGGTAAAGGTGGTGCTGGTAACGGTGGTAGCGGTGGTGGTGGTGGTGGTAACGGTGGTGGTGGAAGTAACGGTGGTGGTGGTAACGGTGGTGGTGGTGGTAACGGTGGTGGTGGTGGTAACGGTGGTGGTGGTGGTGGTAACGGTGATGGTGGTAGTGGTGTTTCCCCACCAAAGTGGTGCCCTTCACTCTGCCCTCTGTCTGGGGCACTCCCTGCCCTGCCCCGTCTGGGGCACTCACCCTGCTAGTGGAAGCTAATCAACCTTCACAACTCAACTTATAAACACCAGAGAGAGAGAGAGAGAGAGAGAGAGAGAGAGAGAGAGAGAGAGAGGGGGGGGGCGAGGGTCACATAGGGGTATATGGTGTCCTATGGATGGTATGAGGGATGGTATCTTCTAACCCTCAGTATGGGGCAGGAATGAGGTTAAGTATAGGGATGAGTAAACAGACCAGTATACCATCTTAAAGTATTTACTCACAACGTAAATAGGCCTATTACGTAGCTTTACCAGGAATTAACAATAATAGACCCTGAAGGTTGTGGTAATAGGTAAGGTTGTAGACCCTGAAGGTTGTGGTAATAGGTAAGGTTGTAGACCCTGAAGGTTGTGGTAATAGGTAAGGTTGTAGACCCTGAAGGTTGTGGTAATAGGTAAGGTTGTAGACCCTGAAGGTTGTGGTTATAGGTAAAGTTGTAGACCCTGAAGGTTATGGTAATAGGTAAAGTTGTAGACCCTGAAGGTTGTGGTTATAGGTAAAGTTGTAGACCCTGAAGGTTATGGTAATAGGTAAAGTTGTAGACCCTGAAGGTTGTGGTTATAGGTAAAGTTGTAGACCCTGAAGGTTATGGTAATAGGTAAAGTTGTAGACCCTGAAGGTTGTGGTTATAGGTAAAGTTGTAGACCCTGAAGGTTATGGTAATAGGTAAAGTTGTAGACCCTGAAGGTTGTGGTTATAGGTAAAGTTGTAGACCCTGAAGGTTGTGGTAATAGGTAAAGTTGTAGACCCTGAAGGCTGTGGTAATAGGTAAAGTTGTAGACCCTGAAGGTTGTGGTAATAGGTAAGGTTGTAGACCCTGAAGGTTGTGGTAATAGGTAAGGTTGTAGACCCTGAAGGCTGTGGTAATAGGTAAAGTTGTAGACCCTGAAGGCTGTGGTAATAGGTAAGGCAATAGGTAACCCTGAAAGCTGTGGTAACTCCTCCACTAAGGCATGATGCATATAATTAAATACTATACTTGCAAACTGCTTGTCCAGCTGGTTCTTGGATAACTATATTGACAAATTAGACACATGCAGCTCTTGGGTATCTTTATTTAAGATACCCAAGAGTTGCATATATGTCTAATTTATTAACGTGTCGGTTCTCTGAACCACTGATCTACAATACCTGTGTTATCTTGGCTCTTACAACATAGATGGCAGTTTATTCCATTCTGGTATAATTTGTATTTGAATGGTTCAGAGAACCGACATGTTGATGAATTAGACACATATGCAACTCTTGGGTATCTTTATTGAGGAAACGTTTCGCCACACAGTGGCTTCATCAGTCCATACGTAGGAGAAACTTGAAGAACAGGAGGAGAATGAACATATGCAAAGGTTCCATATGTTCGTGTTGTGCTGGCATCCAGTTCCTCACAGTCTCATTCCATTCGTTGGAGTTATGGACTCGTGCAACGCTTCCAGTAGACTTGTGGTTTATGTGGCAGGCGAAACGTTGCCTGTGTGTTTTATCAATATGTTAAATGTCTGAGTGAGATCTCATGGTCTTTCTTTCTACACTGAGAGTTTTAAGCCTTTGTAATGTTTGTTTCTGAATGATGCGGATTTGTTAGTTCTTCTCTGTACTCTCTCCAGGAGACCAAAGCTGGGCGGCATGATCAAGATACGCTCTAACAGGTATGATAGTCAGTATGGTGTCTGAGGCGCAGTTATAACAGGTATGATAGTATGGTGTCTGAGGCTCAGTTATAACAGGTATGATAGTATGGTGTCTGAGGTTCAGTTATAACAGGTATGATAGTATGGTGTCTGAGGCTCAGTTATAACAGGTATGATAGCCAGTATGGTGTCTGAGGCGCAGTTATAACAGGTATGATAGTATGGTGTCTGAGGCTCAGTTATAACAGGTATGATAGTATGGTGTCTGAGGCGCAGTTATATGATAGTATGGTGTCTGAGGCTCAGTTATAACAGGTATGATAGTCAGTATGGTGTCTGAGGCGCAGTTATAACAGGTATGATAGTAGTATGGTGTCTGAGGCGCAGTTATAACAGCAGTATGGTGTCAGGCGCAGTTATAACAGGTATGATAGTATGGTGTCTGAGGCTCAGTTATAACAGGTATGATAGTATGGTGTCTGAGGCTCAGTTATAACAGGTATGATAGTATGGTGTCTGAGGCTCAGTTATAACAGGTATGATAGTATGGTGTCTGAGGCTCAGTTATAACAGATATGATAGTATGGTGTCTGAGGCTCAGTTATAACAGGTATGATAGTATGGTGTCTGAGGCTCAGTTATAACAGGTATGATAGTATGGTGTCTGAGGCTCAGTTATAACAGATATGATAGTATGGTGTCTGAGGCTCAGTTATAACAGGTATGATAGTATGGTGTCTGAGGCTCAGTTATAACAGATATGATAGTATGGTGTCTGAGGCTCAGTTATAACAGGTATGATAGTATGGTGTCTGAGGCTCAGTTATAACAGATATGATAGTATGGTGTCTGAGGCTCAGTTATAACAGGTATGATAGTATGGTGTCTGAGGCTCAGTTATAACAGATATGATAGTATGGTGTCTGAGGCTCAGTTATAACAGGTATGATAGTATGGTGTCTGAGGCTCAGTTATAACAGGTATGATAGTATGGTGTCTGAGGCTCAGTTATAACAGGTATGATAGTATGGTGTCTGAGGCGCAGTTATAACAGGTATGATAGTATGGTGTCTGAGGCTCAGTTATAACAGGTATGATAGTATGGTGTCTGAGGCTCAGTTATAACAGGTATGATAGTATGGTGTCTGAGGCTCGGTTATAACAGATATGATAGTATGGTGTCTGAGGCTCAGTTATAACAGGTATGATAGCCAGTATGGTGTCTGAGGCGCAGTTATAACAGGTATGATAGTCAGTATGGTGTCTGAGGCGCAGTTATAACAGGTATGATAGTATGGTGCCTGAGGCTCAGTTATAACAGGTATGATAGCCAGTATGGTGTCTGAGGCTCGGTTATAACAGATATGATAGTATGGTGTCTGAGGCTCAGTTATAACAGATATAGTATGGTGTCTGAGGCTCAGTTATAACAAGTATGATAGCCAGTATGGTGTCTGAGGCTCAGTTATAACAGGTATGATAGTCAGTATGGTGTCTGAGGCTCAGTTATAACAGGTATGATAGCCAGTATGGTGTCTGAGGCTCAGTTATAACAGGTATGATAGCCAGTATGGTGTCTGAGGCTCAGTTATAACAGGTATGATAGCCAGTATGGTGTCTGAGGCTCAGTTATAACAGGTATGATAGTATGGTGTCTGAGGCTCAGTTATAACAGGTATGATAGTATGGTGTCTGAGGCGCAGTTATAACAGGTATGATAGTATGGTGTCTGAGGCTCAGTTATAACAGGTATGATAGTATGGTGTCTGAGGCTCAGTTATAACAGGTATGATAGTCAGTATGGTGTCTGAGGCTCAGTTATAACAGGTATGATAGCCAGTATGGTGTCTGAGGCGCAGTTATAACAGGTATGATAGTATGGTGTCTGAGGCTCAGTTATAACAGGTATGATAGCCAGTATGGTGTCTGAGGCTCGGTTATAACAGATATGATAGTATGGTGTCTGAGGCTCAGTTATAACAGATATGATAGTATGGTGTCTGAGGCTCAGTTATAGCACGTATGATAGTAAGGTGTCTGAGGCTCAGTTATAGCACGTATGATAGTAAGGTGTCTGAGGCTCAGTTATAACAGGTATGATAGTATGGTGTCTGAGGCTCAGTTATAACAGGTATGATAGTATGGTGTCTGAGGCTCAGTTATAGCACGTATGATAGTAAGGTGTCTGAGGCTCAGTTATAACAGGTATGATAGTATGGTGTCTGAGGCTCAGTTATAACAGGTATGATAGTATGGTGTCTTAGGCTCAGTTATAACAGGTATGATAGTATGGTGTCTGAGGCTCAGTTATAACAGGTATGATAGTCAGTATGGTGTCTGAGGCTCAGTTATAACAGGTATGATAGTCAGTATGGTGTCTGAGACTCAGTTATAACAGGTATGATAGTCAGTATGGTGTCTGAGGCGCAGTTATAATAGGTATGATAGTATGGTGTCTGAGGCTCAGTTATAATAGTTATAACAGGTATGATAGTCAGTATGGTGTCTGAGGCTCAGTTATAACAGGTATGATAGTCAGTATGATGTCTGAGGCTCAGTTATAACAGGTATGATAGTCAGTATGATGTCTGAGGCTCAGTTATAACAGGTATGATAGTCAGTATGATGTCTGAGGCTCAGTTATAACAGGTATGATAGTCAGTATGGTGTCTGAGGCTCAGTTATAACAGGTATGATAGTCAGTATGGTGTCTGAGGCTCAGTTATAATAGGTATGATAGTCAGTATGGTGTCTGAGGCTCAGTTATAATAGGTATGATAGTATGGTGTCTGAGGCTCAGTTATAATAGGTATGATAGTCAGTATGGTGTCTGAGGCTCAGTTATAATAGGTATGATAGTCAGTATGGTGTCTGAGGCTCAGTTATAACAGGTATGATAGTATGGTGTCTGAGGCTCAGTTATAATAGGTATGATAGTCATTATGGTGACTGAGGCTCAGTTATAACAGGTATGATAGTATGGTGTCTGAGGCTCAGTTATAACAGGTATGATAGTATGGTGTCTGAGGCTCAGTTATAACAGGTATGATAGTCAGTATGGTGTCTGAGGCTCAGTTATAACAGGTATGATAGTCAGTATGGTGTCTGAGGCTCAGTTATAACAGGTATGATAGTCAGTATGGTGTCTGAGGCTCAGTTATAATAGGTATGATAGTCAGTATGGTGTCTGAGGCTCAGTTATAACAGGTATGATAGTATGGTGTCTGAGGCTCAGTTATAATAGGTATGATAGTCAGTATGGTGTCTGAGGCGCAGTTATAATAGGTATGATAGTATGGTGTCTGAGACTCAGTTATAATAGGTATGATAGTCAGTATGGTGTCTGAGGCTCAGTTATAACTCACATGAAGACAGAAACTCAGAAGATAAATTAATCTGTATATTTCGACCCTCTTCTGGGATCCTCTTCAGCACTGACAAGTGGTTATTACACTTTAATTATTCATGGTTTTGTGCTTGAAGTTCTTAGTTATGAAGAACAAAAAGGCAGAACACTGTGACTGGAATAACATACATATAACCCGCACATAGAGTTTCGGTCCGACTTGTACCATTAACAATCTGTAATTACTTAATGATCCAATCCGGACAGAAACATTGTCGTAAGTTTCTCTGTTATTAGCTATGCTGCTCTCATTGTTTCTTACTTTTGGGGTCGTTGCTGAGGATTATTCCAAGTATCATGTGGGAGTTCGACACGTGGATTAGGTAAGAAATACTCACGTAGGCTGGTATTACGTATAATTACAGATAATGTGGGTAGCGCCCTTACAGCCGTAACCTATCTCTCTCGCTCCTCTCGTAACACTGCCCGACTGGCCGCCCACAGTACCCAGTGAGAGGGTCTTTGAATAATGCCAGGTCAGCGCAATATGAGTTCAGATAGTGACTCAGGCAGAGACGGTTGGTCGTTGAGTCAACGGTACACTGGTTACTGGTAACTGGTTACTACTACTGAGACAAGGCCCTTTTCCTCTCTTGTTTGTTATTGTGTTGCCAGACATATATTAATTTTTGAGATTACTATACCCAATACGCATTACTTTGCACTTGTCAAAGTTGAAAATTACCTTCCATGTCTAAATCACAACTCCAGCCTCTCCACATCATTATCAACATTCAAACATACTTTGAATAATCCATTTCTTCCCACTTGGTATCTGCATTTTTTTTCTGTCTTAGATTTTAGCTCTACCTCGAGATTATTTATGTACATTGTGAATAGGATTGGACCAAAGACAGATCCCTGGGGAACTCCACTCATTATGGCAAGCCACTCAGACGCCGGTGAGCACCGCTGTGTTTCCTGATTGTCAAACAGTCACTTATCCAGTTATGAAATTTGTCTCCTGTGGCTTTATTTGGATCAGTAATCTTGGATGGGTGCTTGTCATAGGCCTCCTGGAAATCCAGAAGGCCTTCGACAACTTGAAATTTTATCATCCCAGTTATTGTTAAAATATATAGTCGATCAAGTTAGTCATTATCCATTTGTTTACTTAAAACTGATGTTAAGCAGCGAAAGAGAGAGAGAGAGAGAGAGAGAGAGAGAGAGAGAGAGAGAGAGAGAGAGAGAGAGAGAAAGATCCTCTCTCACAATGGTTTGCCTCTCCAGAGCTGACCCTGATTTCACTGTCAACAAAATTCGATACTCTGGTCCCACGTTACTTGTCACTGGAAGAAGATTTATGGTAAATAGACTTCATTGATTAAACGATATCTACCCTCTAAGCTGCCGCTAAGCCAAGCCAGCCTGTGACAAGATGATGACTAAGCCACCACAAAGCCTGTTGCTAAAATACCACTAAGCCAGTAAGTAGGCCAATTTCGCATCAGCTATCAGCCTTCAAGGCTGTAAACGCTACAGAACTTAAGCAATAAACCGCAACTGACTTACTACAGTGCACCACTGTATATATACTTATACATCTCGGTATATATACATACACTTAGAGGTGTATGTATCAGTGTATTCATAGTGGTTGAATAAGACATGTGTAACACTTATGTATCTGCATTTATGGGAGACATTTCACCAACCAGATACCAAAGTGATGTATATGTCTTATTTATATAGTCGTGGGTTTCATAAACCACTCATACATATTCATAGTAGTGTGTATATACACACTACCATGAATATGCATGTACATACTCAGAGATATACGCCTCTCTGTGTATATACACAGAGAAGCGTATATCTCTGACATGTACACTGGGTGAATCTAAAGCCAGAACTAACACTGAACTATTATTATTATTATTATTATTATTACTATTATTATTATTACTATTATTATTATTATTACTATTATTATTATTATTACTATTATTATTATTATTATTATATAATCTCTCGTCCAGGTCATTCTCCTTGACTACACTAAAACTGAAGAAATTCTGTCTGTCTCTCTCTCTCTCTCTCTCAAAATAAAATATATAGTCTTGTGTCCTTATGGCAGTGGAATCTTCCAAGAATTTAGCGAGTTAAAATCTGAGAATGACGTGGAATATATGATAAAGATCAACTGAGCTCCACCAGAGAGATAATGAGTGTTTCCTCGGAGCTCTGAGCTCTGGAGATCTCAATTCTGTACATCCCATTACTATCAGGACCTGACCTTTGACCTGACCCCCTAGATCATAGTGCCAGCCAACTGGTTTATATATATAGGGAAAAGTGTGTTTGTACGCACCTATATGTGGTTGCAGGGGTTGAGTCATAGCTCCTGGGCCCCTGTCTTATCGTGCTTCTTAAAGTTATGTCTGGATCCTGCCTCCACTACTTCACTCTCCCATACTGTTCCACTTCCTGATAAGTTTGTGTGTGTGTGTGTGTGTGTG
>NC_091385.1:110000-145000 GCF_038502225.1 Cherax quadricarinatus | reverse complement strand
CTGTTTCATGTCTGCTGTGTTGCTGTGTCATGTCTGCTGTGTTGCTGTTTCATGTCTGCTGTGTTGCTGTTTCATGTCTGCTGTGTTGCTGTTTCATGTCTGCTGTGTCATGTCTGCTGTGTTGCTGTTTCATGTCTGCTGTGTTGCTGTTTCATGTCTGCTGTGTTGCTGTTTCATGTCTGCTGTGTCATGTCTGCTGTGTTGCTGATTTATGTCTGCTGTGTTGCTGTGTCATGTCTGCTGTGTTGCTGTTTCATGTCTGCTGTGTTGCTGTTTCATGTCTGCTGTGTTGCTGTTTCATGTCTGCTGTGTTGCTGTTTCATGTCTGCTGTGTTGCTGTGTCATGTCTGTTGTGTTGCTGTTTCATGTCTGCTGTGTTGCTGTTTCATGTCTGTTGTGTTGCTGTTTCATGTCTGCTGTGTTGCTGTTTCATGTCTGTTGTGTTGTTTCATGTCTACGGTGTCATGTCTGCTGTGTTGCTGTTTCATGTCTGCTGTGTTGCTGTTTCATGTCTGTTGTGTTGCTGTTTCATGTCTACGGTGTCATGTCTGCTGTGTTGCTGTTTCATGTCTGCTGTGTTGCTGTTTCATGTCTGCTGTGTTGCTGTTTCATGTCCGCTGTGTTGCTGTTTCATGTCTGTCGTGTTGCTGTTTCATGTCTACGGTGTCATGTCTGCTGTGTTGCTGTTTCATGTCTGTTGTGTTGCTGTTTCATGTCTACGGTGTCATGTCTGCTGTGTTGCTGTTTCATGTCTGCTGTGTTGCTGTTTCATGTCTGCTGTGTTGCTGTTTCATGTCCGCTGTGTTGCTGTTTCATGTCTGTCGTGTTGCTGTTTCATGTCTACGGTGTCATGTCTGCTGTGTTGCTGTGTCATGTCTGCTGTGTTGCTGTTTCATGTCTGTTGTGTTGCTGTGTTATGTCTGCTGTGTTGCTGTTTCATGTCTGTTGTGTTGCTGTTTCATGTCTGCTGTGTAGCTGTTTCATGTCTGCTGTGTTGCTGTGTCATGTCTGCTGTGTTGTTTTATGTCTGCTGTGTTGCTGTTTCATGTCTGCTGTGTTGCTGTGTCATGTCTGCTGTGTTGCTGTTTTATGTCTGCTGTGTCATGTCTGCTGTGTTGCTGATTTATGTCTGCTGTGTTGCTGTTTCATGTCTGCTGTGTTGCTGTTTCATGTCTGCTGTGTTGCTGTTTCATGTCTGCTGTGTTGCTGTTTCATGTCTGCTGTGTTGCTGTTTCATGTCTGCTGTGTTGCTGTGTCATGTCTGCTGTGTGATGTCTGCTGTGTGATGTCTGCTGTGTCATGTCTACTGTGTGATGTCTGCTGTGTGATGTCTGCTGTGTCTTGTCTGCTGTGTCATGTCTGCTGTGTCATGTCTGCTGTGTCATGTCTACTGTGTCATGTCTGCTGTGTCTTGTCTGCTGTGTCTCATGTCTGCTGTGTTGCTGTGTCATGTCTGTTGTGTTGCTGTTTCATGTCTGCTGTGTTGCTGTTTCATGTCTGTTGTGTTGCTGTTTCATGTCTGCTGTGTTGCTGTTTCATGTCTGTTGTGTTGTTTCATGTCTACGGTGTCATGTCTGCTGTGTTGCTGTTTCATGTCTGCTGTGTTGCTGTTTCATGTCTGTTGTGTTGCTGTTTCATGTCTACGGTGTCATGTCTGCTGTGTTGCTGTTTCATGTCTGCTGTGTTGCTGTTTCATGTCTGCTGTGTTGCTGTTTCATGTCCGCTGTGTTGCTGTTTCATGTCTGTCGTGTTGCTGTTTCATGTCTACGGTGTCATGTCTGCTGTGTTGCTGTTTCATGTCTGTTGTGTTGCTGTTTCATGTCTACGGTGTCATGTCTGCTGTGTTGCTGTTTCATGTCTGCTGTGTTGCTGTTTCATATCTGCTGTGTTGCTGTTTCATGTCCGCTGTGTTGCTGTTTTATGTCTGTCGTGTTGCTGTTTCATGTCTACGGTGTCATGTCTGCTGTGTTGCTGTGTCATGTCTGCTGTGTTGCTGTTTCATGTCTGTTGTGTTGCTGTGTTATGTCTGCTGTGTTGCTGTTTCATGTCTGTTGTGTTGCTGTTTCATGTCTGCTGTGTAGCTGTTTCATGTCTGCTGTGTTGTTTTATGTCTGCTGTGTTGCTGTTTCATGTCTGCTGTGTTGCTGTGTCATGTCTGCTGTGTTGCTGTTTTATGTCTGCTGTGTTGCTGTTTCATGTCTGTGTCATGTGTGCCGTGTTTCTGTTTCATGTCTACGGTGTCATGTCTGCTGTGTTGCTGTTTCATGTCTGCTGTGTTGCTGTTTCATGTCTGCTGTGTTGCTGTTTCATGTCTGCTGTGTTGCTGTTTTATGTCTGTTGTGTTGCTGTTTCATGTCTACGGTGTCATGTCTTTTGTGTTGCTGTTTCATGTCTGCTGTGTTGCTGTGTCATGTATGCTGTGTTGCTGTTTCATGTCTGCTGTGTAGCTGTTTCATGTCTGCCGTGTTGCTGTGTCATGTCTGTGTCATGTCTGCTGTGTTTCTGTTTCATGTCTGCTGTGTTGCTGTTTTATGTCTGCTGTGATGCTGTTTCATGTCTGCTGTGTTGCTGTTTCATGTCTACGGTGTCATGTCTGCTGTGTTGCTGTGTCATGTCTGCTGTGCTGCTGTTTCATGTCTGTGTTGCTGTTTCATGTCTACGGTGTCATGTCTGCTGTGTTGCTGTGTCATGTCTGCTGTGATGCTGTTTCATGTCTGCTGTGTTGCTGTTTCATGTCTGTTGTGTTGCTGTTTCATGTCTGCTGTGTTGCTATTTCATGTCTGCTGTGTTGCTGTTTCATGTCTGCTGTGTTGCTGTTTCATGTCTGCTGTGTTGCTGTGTCATGTCTGCTGTGTTGCTGTTTCATGTCTGCTGTGTTGCTGTTTCATGTCTGTTGTGTTGCTGTTTCATGTCTGTTGTGTTGCTGTTTCATGTCTGTTGTGTTGCTATTTCATGTCTGCTGTGTTACTGTTTCATGTCTGTTGCTGTTTCATGTCTGTTGTGTAGCTGTTTCATGTCTGCTGTGTTGCTGTTTCATGTCTGTTGTGTAGCTGTTTCATGTCTGCTGTGTTGCTGTTTCATGTCTGTTGTGTTGCTGTTTCATGTCTGTTGTGTTGCTGTTTCATGTCTGTTGCTGTTTCATGTCTGTTGTGTTGCTATTTCATGTCTGTTGTGTTGCTGTTTCATGTCTGTTGCTGTTTCATGTCTGTTGTGTTGCTATTTCATGTCTGTTGTGTTGCTGTTTCATGTCTGTTGCTGTTTCATGTCTGTTGTGTTGCTGTTTCATGTCTGTTGTGTTGCTATTTCATGTCTGTTGTGTTGCTGTTTCATGTCTGTTGCTGTTTCATGTCTGTTGTGTAGCTGTTTCATGTCTGCTGTGTTGCTGTTTCATGTCTGTTGTGTTGCTGTTTCATGTCTGCTGTGTTGCTGTTCCATGTCTGCTGTGTTGCTGTTTCATGTCTGCTGTGTTGCTGATTCATGTCTGCTGTGTTGCTGTTTCATGTCTGTTGTGTTGCTGTTTCATGTCTGCTGTGTTGCTGTTTATTTGAAACTTCATCGGAAGTGTTATTGTATCTTTCACAATGCACAGCAGTAGGTTGGCACAGCAGTAGGTTGGCACAGCAGTAGGTTGGCACAGCAGTAGGTTGGCACAGCAGTAGGTTGGCACAGCAGTAGGTTGGCAAAGCAGTAGGTTGGCACAGCAGTAGGCTGGCACAGCAGTAGGTTGGCACAACAGTAGGCAGGCACAGCAGTAGGTTGGCACAGCAGTAGGTTGGCACAGCAGTAGGTTGGCACAGCAGTAGGTTGGCACAGCAGTAGGTTGGCACAGCAGTAGGTTGGCACAACAGTAGGCAGGCACAGCAGTAGGTTGGCACAGTAGGTTGGCACAGCAGTAGGCAGGCACAGCAATAGGTTGGCACAGCAGTAGGCTGGCACAGCAGTAGGCTGGCACAGCAGTAGGCTGGCACAGCAGTAGGCTGGCACAGCAGTAGGTTGGCACAGCAGTAGGCTGGCACAGCAGTAGGCTGGCACAGCAGTAGGCTGGCACAGCAGTAGGTTGGCACAGCAGTAGGTTGGCACAGCAGTAGGTTGGCACAGCAGTAGGTTGGCACAGCAGTAGGTTGGCACAGCAGTAGGTTGGCACAGCAGTAGGCTGGCACAGCAGTAGGTTGGCACAGCAGTAGGCTGGCACAGCAGTAGGCTGGCACAGCAGTAGGCTGGCACAGCAGTAGGCAGGCACAGCAATAGGTTGGCACAGCAGTAGGCTGGTACAGCAGTAGGCTGGCACAGCAGTAGGCTGGCACAGCAGTAGGTTGGCACAGCAGTAGGTTGGCACAGCAGTAGGTTGGCACAGCAGTAGGCTGGCACAGCAGTAGGTTGGCACAGCAGTAGGTTGGCAAAGCAGTAGGTTGGCACAGCAGTAGGTTCGCACAGCAGTAGGCTGGCACAGCAGTAGGTTGGCAAAGCAGTAGGTTGGCATAGCAGTAGGTTCGCACAGCAGTAGGCTGGCACAGCAGTAGGCTGGCACAGCAGTGGGCTGGCACAGCAGTAGGCTGGCACAGCAGTAAATAGTCATAACAATCGGTTGTTCCCACCCTGGGCCTCTTACAACAAATAATCTGTACAATAGGTTGGTTCAGTAGAGCGCTGATACTCAAACAAGGGGCCATGGCCCCCAAACTGAGAATCAGTGGTGAGGGGTCACGACCCACAGTTTGAGAACCACTGGAGTAGAGGTTACTATGTGGATGTCAGTGGAGGATCGCTCAGCACTCAAGTTCCTTCATTCACACACACATTGAACACTCATCTTGTGAGTACATTGAACCTCGTTGAACTTCCAGTCTTTGTCCCAAGTTCCTGCAGGTGACTGGTAATTACGTGTAACCTGTAAGTTATCTGGTTGACACTTGTTGTGGTGCAGGTGTTGGCCTGACACTTGTGGTACAGGTGGTGTAGCAGTTGCAGGTGTTAGAGCAGTAGTGTGTCAGTAGGCCAAGTTGATAGTGATGAATGGAAGCTGTCACTGTCAAGTATCCTTACAACCTCCAGTACTGAGATGCTCTCTCTCTCTCTCTCTCTCTCTCTCTCTCTCTCTCTCTCTCTCTCTCTCTCTCTCTCTCTCTCTCTCTCTCTCTCTCTCTCTCTCTCTCTCTCTCTCTCTCTCCCCGTCCAGTCTCAGCTGTGACTAAGAGTAAGGATGTGATCGCTGCCTACGTCCTTACAGCTGACAAGGTCATGCCTTCCCTTTTATTGTACTCTTCCTCCTCCTCCTCCTCCTCTACCTCCTCCTCCTCCTCCCCTTTCTTCTCCTCTTCCTCTTCATCTTCCTCCTCCCTACCCTATCCTGACACACATTTACGCCAGCGTCTTATGAATCTGTGTTGCGTTTAGGGCGTTTCTTGTGTGCTTGAACACGTAGTTGTGTGTGTGTGTGTGTGTGTGTGTGTGTGTGTGTACTCGGGTGTGCACCATCATGGTGAACCTTGGCTTTTCGTCTGAGTATCTTTCGCTCTGTATTCAACACACATCATACAAAGCTGGTATCTGAGCCAGCTGGAAGCATGGCTAGCTAGTGCCATCTGGCAGTGAGTCGACCACTCCAGGTGCTGAGGTATTCTGACGTTTCAGAGTGAAGGTGGGTTGGTGGAGCAGTTACCTTGTTTGTGGAACACACTCAGGCAAGTATACCCTCTCAAGCCGCCAGTTGACTCACACCATTCCATTCATGAGAATATACTGGAGGAAGTTCCTGGAGTCAGCGCCTCCACGGATAGATTATCTACTTTTTCCTGCTTTCAATAAATGAAGCATAAATTGTAAATATATTCAACTCGGGGTCTAGTTCCTGGGTCTTTTGTGTGTCCACATGCTCTTGTACACCCCGTCACGGGATGGATATGGGTTGCACAATAACCTAGCTGCTTCGACAGCACAATTTACAAACCAGATGTGTGCTAAATTTGTAGCATAACCTGGTTCTAGATGCTGACAACACAGTACTGTGGCTCGTGATATGGTGATCTGTGAAACGTCTCCCCGTTGTTCTTATTGATAGAGAATAAAATGCACAATACTTGGACTGGAACAATACACAAATAACCCTCACATAGGTGAGAGGAGTTTATGACGACGTTTCGATCCTACTTGGACCATTTACAAAGTGACTGTAAAGGGTCCCAGTCGGACCGAAACGTTGTCGTAAGCTTCTCTCTCCTACGTGCGGATTATTTATGTGTTGTGTTGTTACTGGTAGTGTTACCAGGGAGAGTTAGACGTCTGGTTCATTGCTCCAGCGTTGTTGGCGAGCCTCTCAGTCTGTTGGCATCGAGTGTAAGCGGAGACAAACAGCTGAGAAGCTCCCTGAATTAGTACGTAAACAATTACTTTGTGATTCATCGACCATGGATGACATATCTCCACCTAGTGTGTGTGACAACATACACTGCCCTACTAACAGTGATACTCCACTTCTTGGTTTCACTGTTCGTTCCCCTGTTTACCTAGTGGCAAGAGTGCAGAAAATTCAGATTGAGTTACGCCAGGATCGACACAGGACGCTTGTACCTCACTAACTCTCAAATTAGCAACGATTAATTTAAAAATGACCACAGTGTGTTGGTGTGTGTGGCAGAGGAGAGAGTAGCGGTGTGTGTTTGAGAGTGGAGAGAGTAGTGTGTTTGACAGAGAGGAGAGAGTAGCGGCGTGTGTTTGAGAGTGGAGAGAGTAGTTGTGTGTTTGATAGAGAGAGGAGAGAGTAGCGGTGTGTGTTTGAGAGTGGAGAGAGTAGTTGTGTGTTTGATAGAGAGAGGAGAGAGTAGCGGTGTGTGTTTGAGAGTGGAGAGAGTAGTTGTGTGTTTGATAGAGAGAGGAGAGAGTAGCGGTGTGTGTTTGAGAGTGGAGAGAGTAGTTGTGTGTTTGACAGAGACGAGAGAAGAGAGTAGTAGTGTTGGGTTATTTAACTCACATATGTCCACATCATTAGTGCTCGGCATCATCCAAGCCGAAGTTGGAATTTTTTTCTGGTTCCTCCAGAGTCAAGCCCGAGATTATATGTGGCTGGTTGATCTTTGTGGAGCACAAGATATATACACTGTCAGGTGTATGTCAGTGTATATGTGGCTGGTTGATGTGTGTGCAGCACATGAGGTGTGTCTCTCAGTGCATACGTGCTGATAGTTTGCCTCTAATCCGTGTTGAATGGATTAAGGTAATATTGACTGGTAGTGTACAAGTGACATGCAGCCTTCTTGACGCTCCTGTAATTGATAGACTTCAAGCCCAGTTAAGTAACTAACCAGTCTGGGCACCATTGTTGACACAGAACTGCAAGGTGAGGCACAGCAGTGCCCAACATGACTCGCAAAACTGTAATAACTCGATTACAAGCAAACCATAGAACGGGTGGAGGTTGAACCCATGGCGAGTGAGTCCTCAAACTGGCAGGTCAGTGATATAATCGTAGCTTGTATTGTAGATGGTGACTCTGTAATTATAATTTAATAGACATAATTTCCACTGTTTTTAAATTAGGAAACCAGTCTTATGGTGCAGATAACACTTAACGGGCACATATGGCCTGTAATAATATTCTAGCGCGCACTTTCTACGTTAGTAGAGTGCACGCACGGTTGTGATGGCGTCTGTGTTCACTGGTTACTTCCTCAAGGTACCTACCTGGAGGAGTCTACCTGGAGGGTATTCCAGGGGTCAACGCCCCCTCGGCCTGGTCCATGACCAGGTCTCTGTAGTTGATCAGGGAGAAACAGCTTCTGGTGGTTACTGCTGCTAGGCACAGTGGTGCATGTTGCTCTCTGTTGAGAAGCAGCGTTACGCCATTATTTGTAGTTGAAGTCGAGTCTCACCTCCTGGCGCTGTCTCTGGAACTGGCCGCTGCTGTGTATAGCAGTGTATAGATCCTTTATTATACACCCCATACCCATCCTTGGGGTAGCTGCCAAAGGCTGCAGAGAGAGAGAGAGAGAGAGAGAGAGAGAGAGAGAGAGAGAGAGAGAGAGAGAGAGAGAGAGAGAGAGAGAGAGAGATTGTCTCAACACGACCCTCTTACCCCACTTCAAGATATTTATAGTTTTCAATGGGTGTTTATACCAGGTATACCCTCTCATGACCACACGTCTGGCTTGAAGATCAGCATGCACAACTACCTTCTATTGCATGAACATTTCGCTCTGTGTCAAAGCTCTACACGGGGCGAAACATTGGCCCAATAACTTAGCAGTTTTGATAGTAATTTAATCCAAAAGTTTGTATATAGTCACCCATGTGTGACAGTAAAATGTGACCCAAATATAGCAGGTGTGTCTTTACATATGACACAGACTACACCTGACACAGAATACACCACACTTAACACACAATGCAACATACAATACACCTGCCCTAGAATACATCATGCACTAAGCAGTTTCCTCACAGGAGTTGGTTGACAAGTCCACTGGTGGAACCACCCAGTATAGTACTCCATGTATGGTGTGATGGAGGGAGCCACACCTGGAGAGAGGGAAGGAGGAGGGAGCCTTAGCAGGAGGGAGCCTTAGCAGGAGGGAGCCTTAGCAGGAGGGAGCCTTAGCAGGAGGGAGACAAGTTATAGCCATGGTTAACCACTAACAACAGTTATTTCAGACCTGTGTGTCACTTGTTATGGCCTCCGGAGATGCGTCATTACTAAGTTATTATTACCAGCTGTGAGGAGCCCAGCTGGTGATGGTGAGATCAGGACCAACTGCTCTCGGTGATGGTGAGATCAGGGGTGACATCTTAATGCAGGTGATGTCATAGCGTCAGACATCAAGGTACATTACCAGTGTGTAATGTTAAGCACCATCTTGGGATAATTTGATTGTGTCTTCAGAGTTACTTTCGTCCACTGTGTGTGTGTGCGTGTGTGTGTGTGTGTGTGTGTGTGTGTGTGTGTGTGTGTGTGTGTGTGTGTGTGTGTGTGTGTACTCACCTAATTGTACTCACCTAATTGTGGTTGCAGGGGTCGAGACTCAGCTCCTGGCCCCGCCTCTTCACTGATTGCTACTAGGTCCTCTCCCTCTCTGCTTCCTGAGCTTTGTCATACCTCTTCTTAAAACTATGTATGGTTCCTGCCTCCACTACTTCACTTGCTAGGCTTTTCCACTTCCTGAAGACTCTTTGACTGAAGAAATACTTCCTAACGACTCTTTGACTGAAGAAATACTTCCTAACATCCCTGTGACTCGTCTGAGTCTTCAGCTTCCAGTTGTGACCCCTTGTTTCTGTGTCCCATCTCTGGAACATCCTGTCTCTGTCCACCTTGTCTATTCCCCGCAGTATCTTGTATGTCGTTATCATGTCTCCACTGTGTGTGTGTGTGTGTGTGTGTGTGTGTGTGTGTGTGTGTGTGTGTGTGTGTGTGCGCGTGTGTGTGTGCGTTCGCCAAGAGGTCAGAAATCAGTGATGTTTATCTAAGCAGCCTGGAAGAGAGGGCCAGGAGCTGAATCTTGGCACCCACGAACAATGTGCCAAGCAACACCTAAGTACACACATATTACTTGGCACAATAAAGTTACTTGTTACTGAGTCAGTAACTCTGGTTACTTGTTACTGAGTCAGGTAACTCTGGTTACTTGTTACTGAGTCAGGTAACTCTGGTTACTTGTTACTGAGTAACTCTGGTTACTTGTTACTGAGTCAGGTAACTCTGGTTACTTGTTACTGACTCAGTAACTCTGGTTACTTGTTACTGAGTCAGGTAACTCTGGTTACTTGTTACTGAGTAACTCTGGTTACTTGTTACTGAGTCAGGTAACTCTGGTTACTTGTTACTGACTCGGTAACTCTGGTTACTTGTTACTGACTCAGTAACTCTGGTTACTTGTTACTGACTCAGTAATTCTAGTTACTTGTTACTGACTCAGTAACTCTAGTTACTTGTTACTGACTCAGTAACTCTAGTTACTTGTTACTGACTCAGTAACTCTGGTTACTTGTTACTGACTCAGTAACTCTGGTTACTTGTTACTGACTCAGTAATTCTGGTTACTTGTTACTGACTCAGTAACTCTGGTTACTTGTTACTGACTCAGTAACTCTAGTTACTTGTTACTGACTCAGTAACTCTAGTTACTTGTTACTGACTCAGTAACTCTAGTTACTTGTTACTGACTCAGTAACTCTAGTTACTTGTTACTGACTCAGTAACTCTGGTTACTTGTTACTGTCTCAGTAACTCTGGTTACTTTTTACTGACTCAGTAACTCTGGTTACTTGTTACTGACTCAGTAACTCTGGTTACTTTTTACTGACTCAGTAACTCTGGTTACTTTTTACTGACTCAGTAACTCTAGTTACTTGTTACTGACTCAGTAACTCTAGTTACTTGTTACTGACTCAGTAACTCTGGTTACTTGTTACTGACTCAGTAACTCTAGTTACTTGTTACTGTCTCAGTAACTCTGGTTACTTGTTACTGACTCAGTAACTCTAGTTACTTGTTACTGTCTCAGTAACTCTGGTTACTTGTTACTGACTCAGTAACTCTGGTTACTTGTTACTGTCTCAGTAACTCTGGTTACTTGTTACTGACTCAGTAACTCTGGTTACTTGTTACTGTCTCAGTAACTCTGGTTACTTGTTACTGACTCAGTAACTCTGGTTACTTGTTACTGTCTCAGTAACTCTGGTTACTTTTTACTGACTCAGTAACTCTGGTTACTTTTTACTGACTCAGTAACTCTGGTTACTTTTTACTGACTCAGTAACTCTGGTTACTTGTTACTGACTCAGTAACTCTGGTTACTTTTTACTGACTCAGTAACTCTGGTTACTTTTTACTGACTCAGTAACTCTGGTTACTTTTTACTGACTCAGTAACTCTGGTTACTTTTTACTGACTCAGTAACTCTGGTTACTTTTTACTGACTCAGTAACTCTGGTTACTTTTTACTGACTCAGTAACTCTGGTTACTTTTTACTGACTCAGTAACTCTTGTTACTTTTTACTGACTCAGTAACTCTGGTTACTTGTTACTGACTCAGTAACTCTAGTTACTTGTTACTGACTCAGTAACTCTGGTTACTTTTTACTGACTCAGTAACTCTGGTTACTTTTTACTGACTCAGTAACTCTGGTTACTTGTTACTGACTCAGTAACTCTAGTTACTTGTTACTGACTCAGTAACTCTAGTTACTTGTTACTGACTCAGTAACTCTAGTTACTTGTTACTGACTCAGTAACTCTAGTTACTTGTTACTGACTCAGTAACTCTAGTTACTTGTTACGGACTCAGTAACTCTAGTTACTTGTTACTGACTCAGTAACTCTGGTTACTTTTTACTGACTCAGTAACTCTGGTTACTTTTTACTGACTCAGTAACTCTGGTTACTTGTTACTGACTCAGTAACTCTAGTTACTTGTTACTGACTCAGTAACTCTAGTTACTTGTTACTGACTCAGTAACTCTAGTTACTTGTTACCGACTCAGTAACTTTAGTTACTTGTTACTGACTCAGTAACTCTAGTTACTTGTTACTGACTCAGTAACTCTAGTTACTTGTTACTGACTCAGTAACTCTAGTTACTTGTTACTGACTCAGTAACTCTAGTTACTTGTTACTGACTCAGTAACTTTAGTTACTTGTTACTGACTCAGTAACTCTAGTTACTTGTTACTGACTCAGTAACTCTAGTTACTTGTTACTGACTCAGTAACTTTAGTTACTTGTTACTGACTCAGTAACTCTAGTTACTTGTTACTGACTCAGTAACTCTAGTTACTTGTTACTGACTCAGTAACTCTAGTTGCTTGTTACTGACTCAGTAACTCTGGTTACTTGTTACTGACTCAGTAACTCTAGTTACTTCTTACTGACTCAGTAATTCTAGTTACTTGTTACTGACTCAGTAACTCTGGTTACTTGTTACTGACTCAGTAATTCTGGTTACTTGTTACTGACTCAGTAACTCTAGTTACTTGTTACTGACTCAGTAACTCTAGTTACTTGTTACTGACTCAGTAACTCTGGTTACTTGTTACTGACTCAGTAACTCTAGTTACTTGTTACTGTCTCAGTAACTCTGGTTACTTGTTACTGACTCAGTAACTCTAGTTACTTGTTACTGTCTCAGTAACTCTGGTTACTTGTTACTGACTCAGTAACTCTGGTTACTTGTTACTGTCTCAGTAACTCTGGTTACTTGTTACTGACTCAGTAACTCTGGTTACTTGTTACTGTCTCAGTAACTCTGGTTACTTGTTACTGACTCAGTAACTCTGGTTACTTGTTACTGTCTCAGTAACTCTGGTTACTTTTTACTGACTCAGTAACTCTGGTTACTTTTTACTGACTCAGTAACTCTGGTTACTTTTTACTGACTCAGTAACTCTGGTTACTTTTTACTGACTCAGTAACTCTGGTTACTTTTTACTGACTCAGTAACTCTGGTTACTTTTTACTGACTCAGTAACTCTGGTTACTTGTTACTGACTCAGTAACTCTGGTTACTTTTTACTGACTCAGTAACTCTGGTTACTTTTTACTGACTCAGTAACTCTGGTTACTTGTTACTGACTCAGTAACTCTAGTTACTTGTTACTGACTCAGTAACTCTAGTTACTTGTTACTGACTCAGTAACTCTAGTTACTTGTTACTGACTCAGTAACTCTAGTTACTTGTTACTGACTCAGTAACTCTAGTTACTTGTTACTGACTCAGTAACTCTAGTTACTTGTTACTGACTCAGTAACTCTAGTTACTTGTTACTGACTCAGTAACTCTGGTTACTTTTTACTGACTCAGTAACTCTGGTTACTTTTTACTGACTCAGTAACTCTGGTTACTTGTTACTGACTCAGTAACTCTAGTTACTTGTTACTGACTCAGTAACTCTAGTTACTTGTTACCGACTCAGTAACTTTAGTTACTTGTTACTGACTCAGTAACTCTAGTTACTTGTTACTGACTCAGTAACTCTAGTTACTTGTTACTGACTCAGTAACTCTAGTTACTTGTTACTGACTCAGTAACTTTAGTTACTTGTTACTGACTCAGTAACTCTAGTTACTTGTTACTGACTCAGTAACTCTAGTTACTTGTTACTGACTCAGTAACTTTAGTTACTTGTTACTGACTCAGTAACTCTAGTTACTTGTTACTGACTCAGTAACTCTAGTTACTTGTTACTGACTCAGTAACTTTAGTTACTTGTTACTGACTCAGTAACTCTAGTTACTTGTTACTGACTCAGTAACTCTAGTTACTTGTTACTGACTCAGTAACTCTAGTTACTTGTTACTGACTCAGTAACTCTAGTTACTTGTTACTGACTCAGTAACTCTAGTTACTTGTTACTGACTCAGTAACTCTGGTTACTTGTTACTGACTCAGTAACTCTGGTTACTTGTTACTGACTCAGTAACTCTGGTTACTTGTTACTGACTCAGTAACTCTAGTTACTTGTTACTGACTCAGTAACTCTGGTTACTTGTTACTGACTCAGTAACTCTAGTTACTTGTTACTGACTCAGTAACTCTGGTTACTTGTTACTGACTCAGTAATTCTGGTTACTTGTTACTGACTCAGTAACTTTAGTTACTTGTTACTGACTCAGTAATTCTGGTTACTTGTTACTGACTCAGTAACTTTAGTTACTTGTTACTGACTCAGTAACTCTGGTTACTTGTTACTGACTCAGTAACTCTAGTTACTTGTTACTGACTCAGTAACTCTAGTTACTTGTTACTGACTCAGTAACTCTAGTTACTTGTTACTGACTCAGTAACTCTAGTTACTTGTTACTGACTCAGTAACTCTAGTTACTTGTTACCGATTAAAATAATTCACATGAATATTTGGTTAAGTATCAGTGAATAACTTAAGCTTGGTTATTTTACACTAAGCTGGATAAAAAATCCAGTTAAAGCTTTGTGTAAAGCTTTGCCAGCTCTAAACATACGCTAAGCGTATTCAGCTTAAAACAGAAAGTACCCGGGTTTAATCCCGAGGTGAGGCAAGACTTGTGGACAAGATTCCTCACACCTAGTACCCCTGTTAACAGTATTTGTGAGTATTCTCCTTGTAAAGAATATATTTGCTCTAAACCCGTGTGGTTCTGGCTTCTGAAATTTTTTTCGATTATGCTTATCAGTTTACAGTGTTCTTTGATTGGTTTACTGGAGAGTTTAACTGTTTTAATAATATTAATTGTGGGATAATAGTATGCAGACTACCCCTGCAGATTGTTGTGTATTCTTGCAACTACTGACGACTATTGCATTACCCCGGGAGAGTGTGCATCAACACGGTGGGTGTTGCACCTCAGGGTATGTTGTGTTGTGAAGGGGGTCGTGAAGCCTGACACTGTGACCTCGCTGGTCATAACTTGTGGAGACTTGTGCAAGATGTAATAATCTTGGAGGTTGTGTAGTGGGTTATGTCACACATACACACAGGGGCCAGGAGCTAGGACTCGACCCCTGCAACCTCAACTAGGTGAGTACACACACACACACACACGTATAAACACACACACACACACACACACACACACACACACACACACACACACACGCACACACACACACACACACACACACACACACACACATACACAATAGTCTGGCAAGTGATGTAGGGGAGGCAGGAGCCATACATAGTTTTAAGACGAGGTACGATGAAGCTCATGGAGCAGGGAGAGGGAGGACCTAGTAGCGGTCAGTAAAGAGGCAGGGACAGGAGCTGAATCTCGACCCCTGCAACCACAATTAGGCGAGTACAATCAGGTGAGTGTACACACTGCAGCATATGGGCGCCTGGAAAACCCGAGAATAGTGTTCCGATACCTAAATAAGGAATCGTTCAAGACACTGTACACTGTGTATGTTAGGCCCATACTGGAGTACGCAGCACCAGTCTGGAACCCACACCTGGTCAAGCACGTCAAGAAGTTGGAGAAAGTACAAAGGTTTGCAACAAGGCTAGTTCCGGAGCTCGGGGGAATGTCCTACGAAGGAAGGTTGAGGGAAATCGGACTGACGACATTGGAGGACAGGCTGGTCAGGGGAGACATGATAACGACATACAAAATACTGCGTGGAATAGATAAGGTAGACAGAGACAGGTTGTTCCAGAGATGGGACACAGAAACAAGGGGTCACAACTGGAAGCTGAAGACTCAGGCGAGTCACAGGGATGTTAGGAAGTATTTCTTCAGTCATAGAGTCGTCAGGAAGTGGAATAGCCTAGCAAGTGAAGTAGTGGAGGCAGGAAACATACATAGCTTTAAGACGAGGCATGACAAAGCTCTGGAAGCAGAGAGAGGACCTAGTAGCGATCAGTGAAGAGGCGGGGACAGGAGCTGAGTCTCGACCCCTGCCAGTACACTGATTTTACTGCCGACATCTCAAGCTTTTAGCTAAAATACGTAAATTATCACACTGTTATATACACCCAGAGGTATACATACACTGCGTACATACACGGAGAAGTATACACACCTTGTGTATGTACACTTGAGTGTGTAGAATGATAATTGAGAACCTAGCGTGAAGAATGATACAAGAATGATCTTGTAATATTTGTTACCACATGGACCGTCTCCCACCAAGGTCGGGTGACACGAAAAAGAAAAACTTTGACCATCATTCACTCCATCACTGTCTTGCCAGAGACGTACTTACACTACACTTATAAAACTGCAACATTAACTAAATACAATTAGAATGATACTAGAATGTAGACGACAGTGTGTATAAATAACAACGAAAGGCACAATACCGTGACTGGAACGACACACAAATAACCCGGACATAAAAGAGAGAAGCTTACGACGACGTTTCGGTCCGACCATTGAAAAAGTCAATGGTCCAAGTCGGACCGAAACGTCGTCGCAAGCTTCTCTCTTTTATGTGCGGGTTATTTGTGTGTCAGTGTGTATTATACACTGAGAAATATACGCCACTGTATACGCACTGAGAAATACACGCCACTGTATACACACTGAGAAATACACGCCACTGTATACACACTGACAAATACACGCCACTGTATACACACTGAGAAATACACGCCACTGTATACGCACTGAGAAATACACGCCACTGTATACGCACTGAGAAATACACGCCACTGTATACGCACTGAGAAATACACGCCACTGTATACGCACTGAGAAATACACGCCACTGTATACGCACTGAGAAATACACGCCACTGTATACGCACTGAGAAATACACGCCACTGTATACACACTGAGAAATACACGCCACTGTATACACACTGACAAATACACGCCACTGTATACACACTGAGAAATACACGCCACTGTATACGCACTGAGAAATACACGCCACTGTATACGCACTGAGAAATACACGCCACTGTATACACACTGAGAAACATACACCTCTCATTATACACTAATAAATATACACTTCTCGGTGAATATACACTGAGAAATATATATTTCTCAGTAAATGTATATACAGTGAGAATTATCTCTCATGTAAAGACAGAGATATACGCCTGACAGTGTATATACACTGAGAAATATATACCATTGTATATATATACACTGAGAAATATATACCACTGTATATATATACACTGAGAAATATATACCAGTGTATATATATACACTGAGAAATATATACCAGTGTATATATATACACTGAGAAATATATACCAGTGTATATATATACACTGAGAAATATATACCGGTGTATATATATATATACACTGAGAAATATATAGCAGTGTATATATATATACACTGAGAAATATATACCAGTGTATATATATACACTGAGAAATATATACCAGTGTATATATATACACTGAGAACTATCTCCCAGCGTATATATATACACTGAGAAATATATAGCAGTGTATATATATACACTGAGAAATATATACCAGTGTATATATATAAGCAGTGTATCTATATAGACTGAGACATATATGCCAGTGCATATATATATATATATATATATATATATACACTGAGAAATATATAGCAGTGTATATATATACACTGAGAAATATATACCAGTGTATATATATATATACTGAGAAATATATACCAGTGTATATATATACACTGAGAAATATATAGCAGTGTATATATATACACTGAGAAATATATACCAGTGTATATATATACACTGAGAAATATATACCAGTGTATATATATACACTGAGAAATATATAGCAGTGTATATATATATATATACACTGAGAAATATATAGCAGTGTATATATATACACTGAGAAATATATACAAGTGATATATATACACTGAGAAATATATACCAGTGTATATATATACACTGAGAAATATATAGCAGTGTATATATATATACACTGAGAAATATATACCAGTGTATATATATATACACTGAGAAATATATACCAGTATATATATATACACTGAGAAATATATAGCAGTGTATATATATATACACTGAGAAATATATACCAGTATATATATACACTGAGAAATATATAGCAGTGTATATATATATACACTGAGAAATATATAGCAGTGTATATATATATATATATACACTGAGAAATATATACCAGTGTATATATATATATATACACTGAGAAATATATACCAGTGTATATATATATATATATATACACTGAGAAATATATACCAGTGTATATATATATAAATATATATATATATACACTGAGAAATATATACCAGTGTATATATATATACACTGAGAAATATATACAAGTGTATATATATACACTGAGAAATATATACCAGTGTATATATATATACACTGAGAAATATTTACCAGTGTATATATATACACTGAGAAATATATACCAGTGTATATATATACACTGAGAAATATATACCAGTGTATATATATATATACTGAGAAATATATAGCAGTGTATATATATACACTGAGAAATATATACCAGTGTATATATATACACAGAAATATATAGCAGTGTATATATATACACTGAGAAATATATACCAGTGTATATATATACACTGAGAAATACATACCAGTGTATATATATACACTGAGAAATATATACCAGTGTATATATATACACTGAGAAATATATACCAGTGTATATATATACACTGAGAAATATATACCAGTGTATATATATATATATACACTGAGAAATATATACAAGTGTATATATATACACTGAGAAATATATACCGGTGTATATATATACACTGAGAAATATATACCAGTGTATATATATACACTGAGAAATATATACCAGTGTATATATATACACTGAGAAATATATACCAGTGTATATATATATACACTGAGAAATATATACCAGTGAATATATATATACACTGAGAATTATATACCAGTGTATATATATATATATACACTGAGAAATATATACAAGTGTATATATTTATACACTGAGAAATATATACCAGTGTATATATATATATATATACACTGAGAAATATATACCAGTGTATTTATATAAATATATATATATATATACACTGAGAAATATATACCAGTGTATATATATACACTGAGAAATATATACCAGTGTATATATATACACTGAGAAATATATACCAGTGTATATATATACACTGAGAAATATATACCAGTGTATATATATATACACTGAGAAATATATACCAGTGCATATATATATACACTGAGAAATATATACCAGTGTATATATATATATACACTGAGAAATGTATACCAGTGTATATATATACACTGAGAAATATATAGCAGTGTATATATATACACTGAGAAATATATACCAGTGTATATATATACACTGAGAAATATATACCAGTGTATATATATATACACTGAGAAATATATAGCAGTATATATATATACACTGAGAAATATATAGCAGTGTATATATATATATACTGAGAAATATATACCAGTGTATATATATATACACTGAGAAATATATACCAGTGTATATATATACACTGAGAAATATATACCAGTGTATATATATACACTGAGAAATATATACCAGCGTATATATATACACTGAGGAATATATACCAGTGTATATATATACACTGAGAAATATATACCAGTGTATATATATACACTGAGAAATATATACCAGTGTATATATATACACTGAGAAATATATACCAGTATATATATATACACTGAGAAATATATACCAGCGTATATATATACACTGAGAAATATATACCAGTGTATATATATACACTGAGAAATATATACCAGTGTATATATATACACTGAGAAATATATACCAGTGTATATATATACACTGAGAAATATATAGCAGTGTATATATATACACTGAGAAATATATAGCAGTGTATATATATATACACTGAGAAATATATAGCAGTGTATATATATACACTGAGAAATATATACCAGTGTATATATATACACTGGGAAATATATACCGGTGTATATATATATACACTGAGAAATATATAGCAGTGTATATATATACACTGAGAAATATATACCAGTGTATATATATACACTGAGAAATATATACCAGTATATATATATACACTGAGAAATATATACCAGTGTATATATATATACACTGAGAAATATATACCAGTGTATATATATACACTGAGAAATATATACCAGTGTATATATATACACTAAGAAATATATACCAGTGTATATATATACACTGAGAAATATATACCAGTGTATATATATACACTGAGAAATATATACCAGTGTATATATATATACTGAGAAATATATACCGGTGTAAATATATATACACTGAGAAATATATAGCAGTGTATATATATACACTGAGAAATATATAGCAGTGTATATATATACACTGAGAAATATATAGCAGTGTATATATATACACTGAGAAATATATACCAGTGTATATATATACACAGAAATATATACCAGTGTATATATATACACTGAGAAATATATACCAGTATATATATATACACTGAGAAATATATACCAGTGTATATATATACACTGAGAAATATATACCAGTGTATATATATACACTGAGAAATATATACCAGTGTATATATATACACTGAGAAATATATACCAGTGTATATATATACACTGAGAAATATATACCAGTGTATATATATATACACTGAGAAATGTATACCAGTGTATATATATACACTGAGAAATATATAGCAGTGTATATATATACACTGAGAAATATATACCAGTGTATATATATATATATACACTGAGAAATATATAGCAGTATATATATATACACTGAGAAATATATAGCAGTGTATATATATACACTGAGAAATATATACCAGTGTATATATATACACTGAGAAATATATACCAGTGTATATATATATATATACACTGAGAAATATATAGCAGTATATATATATACACTGAGAAATATATAGCAGTGTATATATATACACTGAGAAATATATACCAGTGTATATATATATACACTGAGAAATATATACCAGTGTATATACACTGAGAAATATATAGCAGTGTATATATATACACTGAGAAATATATGCCAGTGTATATATATATATATATATATATATATATATATATATATATATATATATATACACTGAGAAATATATAGCAGTGTATATATATACACTGAGAAATATATACCAGTGTATATATATATATATACTGAGAAATATATACCAGTGTATATATATACACTGAGAAATATATAGCAGTGTATATATATACACTGAGAAATATATACCAGTGTATATATATACACTGAGAAATATATACCAGTGTATATATATACACTGAGAAATATATAGCAGTGTATATATATATATACACTGAGAAATATATAGCAGTGTATATATATACACTGAGAAATATATACAAGTGATATATATACACTGAGAAATATATACCAGTGTATATATATACACTGAGAAATATATAGCAGTGTATATATATATACACTGAGAAATATATACCAGTGTATATATATATACACTGAGAAATATATACCAGTATATATATATACACTGAGAAATATATAGCAGTGTATATATATATACACTGAGAAATATATACCAGTATATATATACACTGAGAAATATATAGCAGTGTATATATATATACACTGAGAAATATATAGCAGTGTATATATATATATATATATACACTGAGAAATATATACCAGTGTATATATATATATATATACACTGAGAAATATATACCAGTGTATATATATATATATATACACTGAGAAATATATACCAGTGTATATATATATATAAATATATATATATATACACTGAGAAATATATACCAGTGTATATATATATACACTGAGAAATATATACAAGTGTATATATATACACTGAGAAATATATACCAGTGTATATATATATACACTGAGAAATATTTACCAGTGTATATATATACACTGAGAAATATATACCAGTGTATATATATACACTGAGAAATATATACCAGTGTATATATATATATACTGAGAAATATATAGCAGTGTATATATATACACTGAGAAATATATACCAGTGTATATATATACACAGAAATATATAGCAGTGTATATATATACACTGAGAAATATATACCAGTGTATATATATACACTGAGAAATACATACCAGTGTATATATATACACTGAGAAATATATACCAGTGTATATATATACACTGAGAAATATATACCAGTGTATATATATACACTGAGAAATATATACCAGTGTATATATATATATATACACTGAGAAATATATACAAGTGTATATATATACACTGAGAAATATATACCGGTGTATATATATACACTGAGAAATATATACCAGTGTATATATATACACTGAGAAATATATACGAGTGTATATATATACACTGAGAAATATATACCAGTGTATATATATATACACTGAGAAATATATACCAGTGAATATATATATACACTGAGAATTATATACCAGTGTATATATATATATACACTGAGAAATATATACAAGTGTATATATTTATACACTGAGAAATATATACCAGTGTATATATATATATACACTGAGAAATATATACCAGTGTATTTATATAAATATATATATATATACACTGAGAAATATATACCAGTGTATATATATACACTGAGAAATATATACCAGTGTATATATATACACTGAGAAATATATACCAGTGTATATATATACACTGAGAAATATATACCAGTGTATATATATATACACTGAGAAATATATACCAGTGTATATATATATACACTGAGAAATATATACCAGTGTATATATATATATACACTGAGAAATGTATACCAGTGTATATATATACACTGAGAAATATATAGCAGTGTATATATATACACTGAGAAATATATACCAGTGTATATATATACACTGAGAAATATATACCAGTGTATATATATATACACTGAGAAATATATAGCAGTATATATATATACAGTATATAGCAGTGTATATATATACACTGAGAAATATATACCAGTGTATATATATACACTGAGAAATATATACCAGTGTATATATATATATAGCACACTGAGAAATATATACCAGTGAAGTATATATATACACTGAGAAATATATACCAGTGTATATATATATATATACTGAGAAATATATACACTGAGAAATATATAGCAGTGTATATATATACAGTGTATATATATACACTGAGAAATATATACACTGAGAAATATATAGCCAGTGTATATATATATATACACTGAGAAATATATACCAGTGTATATATATACACTGAGAAATATATACCAGTGTATATATATATACACTGAGAAATGTATACCAGTGTATATATATACACTGAGAAATATATAGCAGTGTATATATATACACTGAGAAATATATACCAGTGTATATATATACACTGAGAAATATATACCAGTGTATATATATATATACAATGAGAAATATATACCAGTGTATATATATATATATATACACACTGAGAAATATATACCAGTGTATATATATATATACACTGAGAAATATATACCAGTGTATATATATACACTGAGAAATATATAGCAGTGTATATATATACACTGAGAAATATATACACTGAGAAATATATAGCAGTGTATATATATACACTAAGAAATATATACCAGTGTATATATATATACACTGAGAAATATATAGCAGTGTATATATATACACTAAGAAATATATAGCAGTGTATATATATATATACACTGAGAAATATATAGCAGTGTATATATATACACTGAGAAATATATACCAGTGTATATATATACACTGAGAAATATATACCAGTGTATATATATATATACAATGAGAAATATATAGCAGTATATATATACACACTGAGAAATATATAGCAGTGTATATATATACACTGAGAAATATATACCAGTGTATATATATACACTGAGAAATATATACCAGTGTATATATATACAGTGTATATATATACACTGAGAAATATATAGCAGTGTATATATATACACTGAGAAATATATACAAGTGTATATATATACACTGAGAAATATATAGCAGTGTATATATATACACTGAGAAATATATAGCAGTGTATATATATATACACAGAGAAATATATACCACTGTATATATATATACACTGAGAAATATATACCAGTATATATATATACACTGAGAAATATATAGCAGTGTATATATATATACACTGAGAAATATATACCAGTATATATATACACTGAGAAATATATAGCAGTGTATATATATATACACTGAGAAATATATAGCAGTGTATATATATATACACTGAGAAATATATACCAGTGTATATATATATATATACACTGAGAAATATATACCAGTGTATATATATATATATATATACACTGAGAAATATATACCAGTGTATATATATACACTAAGAAATATATACCAGTGTATATATATACACTGAGAAATATATACCAGTGTATATATATACACTGAGAAATATATACCAGTGTATATATATATACTGAGAAATATATACCGGTGTAAATATATATACACTGAGAAATATATAGCAGTGTATATATATACACTGAGAAATATATAGCAGTGTATATATATACACTGAGAAATATATAGCAGTGTATATATATACACTGAGAAATATATACCAGTGTATATATATACACAGAAATATATACCAGTGTATATATATACACTGAGAAATATATACCAGTATATATATATACACTGAGAAATATATACCAGTGTATATATATATATATATATACACTGAGAAATATATACCAGTGTATATATATACACTGAGAAATATATACCAGTGTATATATATACACTGAGAAATATATACCAGTGTATATATATACACTGAGAAATATATACCAGTGTATATATATATACACTGAGAAATGTATACCAGTGTATATATATACACTGAGAAATATATAGCAGTGTATATATATACACTGAGAAATATATACCAGTGTATATATATATATATACACTGAGAAATATATAGCAGTATATATATATACACTGAGAAATATATAGCAGTGTATATATATACACTGAGAAATATATACCAGTGTATATATATACACTGAGAAATATATACCAGTGTATATATATATATATACACTGAGAAATATATAGCAGTATATATATATACACTGAGAAATATATAGCAGTGTATATATATACACTGAGAAATATATACCAGTGTATATATATATACACTGAGAAATATATACCAGTGTATATACACTGAGAAATATATAGCAGTGTATATATATACACTGAGAAATATATGCCAGTGTATATATATATATATATATATATATATATACACTGAGAAATATATAGCAGTGTATATATATACACTGAGAAATATATACCAGTGTATATATATATATACTGAGAAATATATACCAGTGTATATATATACACTGAGAAATATATAGCAGTGTATATATATACACTGAGAAATATATACCAGTGTATATATATACACTGAGAAATATATACCAGTGTATATATATACACTGAGAAATATATAGCAGTGTATATATATATATACACTGAGAAATATATAGCAGTGTATATATATACACTGAGAAATATATACAAGTGATATATATACACTGAGAAATATATACCAGTGTATATATATACACTGAGAAATATATAGCAGTGTATATATATATACACTGAGAAATATATACCAGTGTATATATATATACACTGAGAAATATATACCAGTATATATATATACACTGAGAAATATATAGCAGTGTATATATATATACACTGAGAAATATATACCAGTATATATATACACTGAGAAATATATAGCAGTGTATATATATATACACTGAGAAATATATAGCAGTGTATATATATATATATATATACACTGAGAAATATATACCAGTGTATATATATATATATATACACTGAGAAATATATACCAGTGTATATATATATATATATACACTGAGAAATATATACCAGTGTATATATATATAAATATATATATATATACACTGAGAAATATATACCAGTGTATATATATATACACTGAGAAATATATACAAGTGTATATATATACACTGAGAAATATATACCAGTGTATATATATATACACTGAGAAATATTTACCAGTGTATATATATACACTGAGAAATATATACCAGTGTATATATATACACTGAGAAATATATACCAGTGTATATATATATATACTGAGAAATATATAGCAGTGTATATATATACACTGAGAAATATATACCAGTGTATATATATACACAGAAATATATAGCAGTGTATATATATACACTGAGAAATATATACCAGTGTATATATATACACTGAGAAATACATACCAGTGTATATATATACACTGAGAAATATATACCAGTGTATATATATACACTGAGAAATATATACCAGTGTATATATATACACTGAGAAATATATACCAGTGTATATATATATATATACACTGAGAAATATATACAAGTGTATATATATACACTGAGAAATATATACCGGTGTATATATATACACTGAGAAATATATACCAGTGTATATATATACACTGAGAAATATATACCAGTGTATATATATACACTGAGAAATATATACCAGTGTATATATATATACACTGAGAAATATATACCAGTGAATATATATATACACTGAGAATTATATACCAGTGTATATATATATATACACTGAGAAATATATACAAGTGTATATATTTATACACTGAGAAATATATACCAGTGTATATATATATATACACTGAGAAATATATACCAGTGTATTTATATAAATATATATATATATATACACTGAGAAATATATACCAGTGTATATATATACACTGAGAAATATATACCAGTGTATATATATACACTGAGAAATATATACCAGTGTATATATATACACTGAGAAATATATACCAGTGTATATATATATACACTGAGAAATATATACCAGTGTATATATATATACACTGAGAAATATATACCAGTGTATATATATATATACACTGAGAAATGTATACCAGTGTATATATATACACTGAGAAATATATAGCAGTGTATATATATACACTGAGAAATATATACCAGTGTATATATATACACTGAGAAATATATACCAGTGTATATATATATACACTGAGAAATATATAGCAGTATATATATATACACTGAGAAATATATAGCAGTGTATATATATACACTGAGAAATATATACCAGTGTATATATATACACTGAGAAATATATACCAGTGTATATACACTGAGAAATATATAGCAGTGTATATATATACACTGAGAAATATATGCCAGTGTATATATATATATACACTGAGAAATATAAAGCAGTGTATATATATACACTGAGAAATATATACCAGTGTATATATATATATATACTGAGAAATATATACCAGTGTATATATATACACTGAGAAATATATAGCAGTGTATATATATACACTGAGAAATATATACCAGTGTATATATATACACTGAGAAATATATACCAGTGTATATATATACACTGAGAAATATATAGCAGTGTATATATATATATATATACACCGAGAAATATATAGCAGTGTATATATATATATATACACTGAGAAATATATACCAGTGTATATATATACACTGAGAAATATATAGCAGTGTATATATATATACACTGAGAAATATATAGCAGTGTATATATATATACACTGAGAAATATATACCAGTATATATATATACACTGAGAAATATATAGCAGTGTATATATATATATATATACACTGAGAAATATATAGCAGTGTATATATATATATACACTGAGAAATATATACCAGTGTATATATATATATATATATACACTGAGAAATATATACCAGTGTATATATATATATACACTGAGAAATATATACCAGTGTATATATATAAATATATATATATATATATATATACACTGAGAAATATATACCAGTGTATATATATATACACTGAGAAATATATACCAGTGTATATATATACACTGAGAAATATATACCAGTATATATATATATATATATACACTGAGAAATATTTACCAGTGTATATATATACACTGAGAAATATATACCAGTGTACATATATATACACTGAGAAATGTATACCAGTGTATATATATACACTGAGAAATATATAGCAGTGTATATATATACACTGAGAAATATATACCAGTGTATATATATACACTGAGAAATATATACCAGTGTATATATATACACTGAGAAATATATAGCAGTGTATATATATACAGTGTGTATATATATACACTGAGAAATATATACCAGTGTATATATATATACACTGAGAAATATATACCAGTGTATATATATATACACTGAGAAATATATAGCAGTGTATATATATACACTACCACTGAGAAATATATACCAGTGTATATATATACACTGAGAAATATATACCAGTGTATATATATATAGAAATATATAGCACACTGAGAAATATATACCAGTGTATATATATACACTGAGAAATATATATATATATATACACTGAGAAATATATACCAGTGTATATATATACCCTGAGAAATATATACACTGAGAAATATATACCAGTGTATATATATACACTGAGAAATATATACAGTGTATATATATACACTGAGAAATATATACCTGAGTGTGTATATATATATAAAAATACATACCAGTGTATATATATACACTGAGAAATATATACCAGTGTATATATATATACACTGAGAAATATATACAGTATATATATACACTGTATATAGCAGTATATATATACACTGAGAAATATATACCAGTGTATATATATACACTGAGAAATATATACCAGTGTATATATATACACTGAGAAATATATACCAGTGTATATATATACACTGAGAAATATATACCAGTGTATATATATATGAGAAATATATACCAGTGTATATATATACACTGAGAAATATATAGCAGTGTATATATATACACTGAGAAATATATACCAGTGTATATATATACACAGAAATATATACCAGTGTATATATATATATACACTGAGAAATATATACCAGTGTATATATATACACTGAGAAATATATACCAGTGTATATATATACACTGAGAAATATATACCAGTGTATATATATACACTGAGAAATATATACCAGTGTATATATATATACACTGAGAAATATATACCAGTGTATATATATACACTGAGAAATATATACCAGTGTCTATATATACACTGAGAAATATATACCAGTGTATATATATACACTGAGAAATATATACAGTGTATATATATACACTGAGAATGCAGTATATATATATATACACTGAGAAATATATAGCACACTGAGAAATATATATAAGTGTATATATATATATACTGAGTATATACCAGTGTATATATATACACTGAGAAATATATACCAGTGTATATATATACACTGAGAAATATATACCAGTGTATATATATACACTGAGAAATATATACCAGTGTATATATATATACACTGAGAAATATATACCAGTGTATATATATATACACTGAGAAATATATAGCAGTGTATATATATATATATATACACTGAGAAATATATACAAGTGTATATATATATACACTGAGAAATATATAGCAGTGTATATATATACACTGAGAAATATATACCAGTGTATATATATATACACTGAGAAATATATACCAGTGTATATATATACACTGAGAAATATATACCAGTGTATATATATATACACTGAGAAATATATACCAGTGTATATATATATACACTGAGAAATATATTCACGTGTTTATATATATACACTGAGAAATATATACCAGTGTATATATATATACACTGAGAAATGTATACCAGTGTATATATATATATACACTGAGAAATATATACCAGTGTATATATATACACACTGAGAAATATATACAGTGTATATATATACACTGAGAAATATATACCAGTGTATATATATACACTGAGAAATATATACCAGTGTATATATATATACACTGAGAAATATATACCAGTGTATATATATACACTGAGAAATATATAGCAGTGTATATATATACACTGAGAAATATATACCAGTGTATATATATACACTGAGAAATATATACCAGTGTATATATAGAAATATATAGCAGTGTATGAGAAATATATACCAGTGTATATATATACACTGAGAAATATATAGCAGTGTATATATATACACTGAGAAATATATACCAGTGTATATATATACACTGAGAAATATATACCAGTGTATATATATACACTGAGAAATATATAGCAGTGTATATATATACACTGAGAAATATATACCAGTGTATATATATACACTGAGAAATATATACCAGTGTATATATATACACTGAGAAATATATAGCAGTGTATATATATATACATATACAGAGAAATATATAGTATATATATATATATACACTGAGAAATATATACCAGTGTATATATATACACTGAGAAATATATACCAGTGTATATATATACACTGAGAAATATATAGCAGTGTATATATATATACACTGAGAAATATATACCAGTGTATATATATACACTGAGAAATATATACCAGTGTATATATATATATATATACTGAGAAATATATACCAGTGTATATATATACACTGAGAAATATATACCAGTGTATATATATACACTGAGAAATATATACCAGTGTATATATATATATACACTGAGAAATATATACCAGTGTATATATATACACTGAGAAATATATACCAGTGTATATATATATACACTGAGAAATATATACCAGTGTATATATATACACTGAGAAATATATACCAGTATATATATATACACTGAGAAATATATACCAGTGTATATATATACACTGAGAAATATATACCAGTGTATATATATACACTGATATACCAGTGTATATATATACACTGAGAAATATATACCAGCGTATATATATACACTGAGGAATATATACCAGTGTATATATATACACTGAGAAATATATACCAGTGTATATATATATATACTGAGAAATATATACCAGTGTATATATATATACACTGAGAAATATATACCAGTGTATATATATACACTGAGAAATATATACCAGTGTATATATATACACTGAGAAATATATACCAGTGTATATATATACACTGAGAAATATATAGCCAGTGTATATATATACACTGAGAAATATATACCAGTGTATATATATACACTGAGAAATATATACCAGTGTATATATATACACTGAGAAATATATACCAGTGTATATATATACACTGAGAAATATATACCAGTGTATATATATACACTGAGAAATATATACCAGTGTATATATATACACTGAGAAATATATACCAGTGTATATATATACACTGAGAAATGTATACCAGTGCATATATATATACACTTAGAAATATATACCAGTGTATATACATACACTGAGAAATATATACCAGTGTATATATTTATACACTGAGAAATATATACCAGTGTATATATATATATACACTGAGAAATATATACCAGTGTATATATATACAGTGTGTATATATATATACACTGAGAAATATATACAGTGTATATATATACACTAAGTGTATATATATACACTGAGAAATATATACCAGTGTATATATAGCAGTATATATATACACTGAGAAATATATAGCAGTGTATATATATACACTGAGAAATATATACAGTGTATATATATACACTGAGAAATATATACCAGTGTATATATATACACTGAGAAATATATCCCAGTGTATATATATACACTGAGAAATATATACCAGTGTATATATATACACTGAGAAATATATACCAGTGTATATATATACACTGAGAAATGTATACCAGTGTATATACATACACTGAGAAATATATACCAGTGTATATATTTATACACTGAGAAATATATACCAGTGTATATATATATATACACTGAGAAATATATACCAGTGTATATATATAAATATATATATATATATACACTGAGAAATATATACCAGTGTATATATATATACACTGAGAAATATATACCAGTGTATATATATACACTGAGAAATATATACCAGTGTATATATATACACTGAGAAATATATACCAGTGTATATATATATACACTGAGAAATATATACCAGTGTATATATATACACTGAGAAATATATACCAGTGTATATATATACACTGAGAAATATATAGCAGTGTATATATATACACTGAGAAATATATACCAGTGTATATATATATACACTGAGAAATATATAGCAGTGTATATATATACACTGAGAAATACATACCAGTGTATATATATATACACTGAGAAATATATACCAGTGTATATATATATATACACTGAGAAATATATAGCAGTATATATATACACTGAGAAATATATAGCAGTGTATATATATACACTGAGAAATATATACCAGTGTATATATATACACTGAGAAATATATACCAGTGTATATATATACACTGAGAAATATATACCAGTGTATATATATACACTGAGAAATATATAGCAGTGTATATATATATACACTGAGAAATATATACCAGTGTATATATATACACTGAGAAATATATACCAGTGTATATATATACACTGAGAAATATATACCAGTGTATATATATACACTGAGAAATATATAGCAGTGTATATATATATACACTGAGAAATATATACCAGTGTATATATATACACTGAGAAATATATACCAGTATATATATATACACTGAGAAATATATAGCAGTGTATATATATATACACTGAGAAATATATAGCAGTGTATATATATATACACTGAGAAATATATACCAGTGTATATATATATATACACTGAGAAATATATACCAGTGTATATATATATATACACTGAGAAATATATACCAGTGTATATATAAATATATATATATACACACTGAGAAATATATACCAGTGTATATATATATACACTGAGAAATATATACCAGTGTATATATATATACACTGAGAAATATATACCAGTGTATATATATACACTGAGAAATATATACCAGTGTATATATATACACTGAGAAATATATACCAGTGTATATATATATACACTGAGAAATATATAGCAGTGTATATATATACACTGAGAAATATATACCAGTGTATATATATATACACTGAGAAATATATACCAGTGTATATATATACACTGAGAAATATATAGCAGTGTATATATATACACTGAGAAATATATACCAGTGTATATATATACACTGAGAAATATATACCAGTGTATATATATATACACTGAGAAATATATAGCAGTATATATATATACACTGAGAAATATATAGCAGTGTATATATATACACTGAGAAATATATACAGTATATATATACACTGAGAAATATATACCAGTGTATATATATACACTGAGAAATATATACCAGTGTATATATATACACTGAGAAATATATAGCAGTGTATATATATACACTGAGAAATATATACCAGTGTATATATATACACTGAGAAATATATACCAGTGTATATATATACACTGAGAAATATATACCAGTGTATATATATACACTGAGAAATATATACCAGTGTATATATATACACTGAGAAATATATACCAGTGTATATATATACACTGAGAAATATATACCAGTGTATATATATACACTGAGAAATGTATACCACTGAGAAATGCAGTGTATATATATACACTGAGAAATATATAGAGTGTATATATATACACTGAGAAATATATACCAGTGTATATATATACACTGAGAAATATATACCAGTGTATATATTTATACACTGAGAAATATATACCACTGAGAAATGTAGTGTATATATATATACACTGAGAAATATATACCAGTGTATATATATACACTGAGAAATATATAGCAGTGTATATATATATATATATACACTGAGAAATATATACCAGTGTATATATATATACACTGAGAAATATATACCAGTGTATATATATACACTGAGAAATATATACCAGTGTATATATATATACACTGAGAAATATATACCAGTGTATATATATATACACTGAGAAATATATACCAGTGTATATATATACACTGAGAAATATATACCAGTGTATATATATACACTGAGAAATATATAGCAGTGTATATATATACACTGAGAATTATATGCCAGTGTATATATATATATACACTGAGAAATATATAGCAGTGTATATATATACACTGAGAAATATATACCAGTGTATATATATATATACTGAGAAATATATACCAGTGTATATATATACACTGAGAAATATATAGCAGTGTATATATATATACACTGAGAAATATATACCAGTGTATATATATACACTGAGAAATATATACCAGTGTATATATATACACTGAGAAATATATAGCAGTGTATATATATATACACTGAGAAATATATAGCAGTGTATATATATACACTGAGAAATATATACAAGTGTATATATATACACTGAGAAATATATACCAGTGTATATATATACACTGAGAAATATATAGCAGTGTATATATATATACACTGAGAAATATATACCAGTGTATATATATACACTGAGAAATATATACCAGTATATATATATATATACACTGAGAAATATATAGCAGTGTATATATATATACACTGAGAAATATATAGCAGTGTATATATATATATGCACTGAGAAATATATACCAGTGTATATATATATATATACACTGAGAAATATATACCAGTGTATATATATATATACACTGAGAAATATATACCAGTGTATATATATATATACACTGAGAAATATATACCAGTGTATATATATATACACTGAGAAATATATACCAGTGTATATATATATATACACTGAGAAATATATACCAGTGTATATATATACACTGAGAAATATATACCAGTGTATATATATACACTGAGAAATATATACCAGTGTATATATATATACACTGAGAAATATTTACCAGTGTATATATATACACTGAGAAATATATACCAGTGTATATATATATACACTGAGAAATGTATACCAGTGTATATATATACACTGAGAAATATATAGCAGTGTATATATATACACTGAGAAATATATACCAGTGTATATATATACACTGAGAAATATATACCAGTGTATATATATATACACTGAGAAATATATAGCAGTATATATATATACACTGAGAAATATATAGTAGTGTATATATATACACTGAGAAATATATACCAGTGTATATATATACACTGAGAAATATATACCAGTGTATATATATACACTGAGAAATATATAGCAGTGTATATATATACACTGAGAAATATATACCAGTGTATATATACACTGAGAAATATATAGCAGTGTATATATATACACTGAGAAATATATACAGTGT
>NC_091385.1:100000-105000 GCF_038502225.1 Cherax quadricarinatus | reverse complement strand
GTACACCGTGTACGTTAGGCCCATATTGGAGTATGCGGCACCAGTTTGGAACCCACACCTAGCCAAGCACGTGAAGAAACTAGAGAAAGTGCAAAGGTTTGCAACAAGACTAGTCCCAGAGCTAAGAGGTATGTCCTACGAGGAGAGGTTAAGGGAAATCAACCTGACGACACTGGAGGACAGGAGAGATAGGGGGGACATGATAACGACATACAAAATACTGAGAGGAATTGACAAGGTGGACAAAGACAGGATGTTCCAGAGATTGGACACAGTAACAAGGGGACACAGTTGGAAGCTGAAGACACAGATGAATCACAGGGATGTTAGGAAGTATTTCTTCAGCCACAGAGTAGTCAGTAAGTGGAATAGTTTGGGAAGCGATGTAGTGGAGGCAGGATCCATACATAGCTTTAAGCAGAGGTATGATAAAGCTCACGGCTCAGGGAGAGTGACCTAGTAGCGATCAGTGAAGAGGCGGGGCCAGGAGCTCGGACTCGACCCCCGCAACCTCAACTAGGTGAGTACACACATACACACATACACACATACACACACATACACACAAACACACACACACACATACACACACACACACACACACACACACACACACACACAAACACACACACACACACACACACACATTCATATACACACATACACATACACATACCAGTACTACACTTGACGCTATACAAGGGGAGTGTTTGATTCAGTGTTGTCACCAGTACTACACTTGACGCTATACAAGGGGAATGTTTGATTCAGTGTTGTCACCAGTACTACACTTGACGCTATACAAGGAGAGTGTTTGCTTCAGTGTTGTCACCAGTACTACACTTGACGCTATACAAGGGGAGTGTTTGATTCAGTGTTGTCACCAGTACTACACTTGATGCTATACAAGGGGAATGTTTGATTCAGTGTTGTCACCAGTACTACACTTGATGCTATACAAGGGGAATGTTTGATTCAGTGTTGTCACCAGTACTACACTTGACGCTATACAAGGGAAGTGTTTGATTCAGTGTTGTCACCAGTACTACACTTGACGCTATACAAGGGGAGTGTTTGCTTCAGTGTTGTCACCAGTACTACACTTGACGCTATACAAGGGGAGTGTTTGCTTCAGTGTTGTCACCAGTACTACACTTGACGCTATACAAGGGAAGTGTTTGCTTCAGTGTTGTCACCAGTACTACACTTGACGCTATACAAGGGGAGTGTTTGCTTCAGTGTTGTCACCAGTACTACACTTGACGCTATACAAGGAGAGTGTTTGCTTCAGTGTTGTCACCAGTACTACACTTGACGCTATACAAGGAGAGTGTTTGCTTCAGTGTTGTCACCAGTACTACACTTGACGCTATACAAGGGGAGTGTTTGCTTCAGTGTTGTCACCAGTACTACACTTGACGCTATACAAGGAGAGTGTTTGCTTCAGTGTTGTCACCAGTACTACACTTGACGCTATACAAGGAGAGTGTTTGCTTCAGTGTTGTCACCAGTACTACACTTGACGCTATACAAGGGGAGTGTTTGCTTCAGTGTTGTCACCAGTACTACACTTGACGCTATACAAGGAGAGTGTTTGCTTCAGTGTTGTCACCAGTACTACACTTGACGCTATACAAGGGGAGTGTTTGCTTCGGTGTTGTCACCAGTACTACACTTGACGCTATACAAGGAGAGTGATTCAGTGTTGTCACCAGTACTACACTTGACGCTATACAAGGAGAGTGATTCAGTGTTGTCACCAGTACTACACTTGACGCTATACAAGGAGAGTGTTTGCTTCAGTGTTGTCACCAGTACTACACTTGACGCTATACAAGGGGAGTGTTTGCTTCGGTGTTGTCACCAGTACTACACTTGACGCTATACAAGGAGAGTGATTCAGTGTTGTCACCAGTACTACACTTGACGCTATACAAGGAGAGTGATTCAGTGTTGTCACCAGTACTACACTTGACGCTATACAAGGAGAGTGATTCAGTGTTGTCACCAGTACTACACTTGACGCTATACAAGGAGAGTGTTTGCTTCAGTGTTGTCACCAGTACTACACTTGACGCTATACAAGGAGAGTGTTTGCTTCAGTGTTGTCACCAGTACTACACTTGACGCTATACAAGGAGAGTGTTTGCTTCAGTGTTGTCACTACACTTGACGTATACAAGGAGAAGTGTTTGCTTCAGTGTTGTCACCAGTACTACACTTGACGCTATACAAGGAGAGTGTTTGCTTCAGTGTTGTCACCAGTACTACACTTGACGCTATACAAGGAGAGTGTTTGCTTCAGTGTTGTCACCAGTACTACACTTGACGCTATACAAGGAGAGTGTTTGCTTCAGTGTTGTCACCAGTACTACACTTGACGCTAGGGGAGTGTTTGCTTCAGTGTTGTCACTACACTTGACGCTATACAAGGAGAGTGTTTGCTTCAGTGTTGTCACCAGTACTACACTTGACGCTATACAAGGAGAAGTGTTTGCTTCAGTGTTGTCACCAGTACTACACTTGACGCTATACAAGTGTTTGCTTCAGTGTTGTCACCAGTACTACACTTGACGCTATACAAGGAGAGTGTTTGCTTCAGTGTTGTCACCAGTACTACACTTGACGCTATACAAGGAGAGTGTTTGCTTCAGTGTTGTCACCAGTACTACACTTGATGCTATACAAGGGAAGTGTTTGCCTCAGTGTTGTCACCAGTACTACACTTGACGCTATACAAGGAGAGTGTTTGCTTCAGTGTTGTCACCAGTACTACACTTGACGCTATACAAGGAGAGTGTTTGCTTCAGTGTTGTCACCAGTACTACACTTGACGCTATACAAGGAGAGTGTTTGCTTCAGTGTTGTCACCAGCCAGTCAGTACTACACTTGACGCTTACAAGGAGAGTGTTTGCTTCAGTGTTGTCACCAGTACTACACTTGACGCTATACAAGGAGAGTGTTTGCTTCAGTGTTGTCACCAGTACTACACTTGACGCTATACAAGGAGAGTGTTTGCTTCAGTGTTGTCACCAGTACTACACTTGACGCTATACAAGGGGAGTGTTTGCTTCAGTGTTTGCCTCAGTGTTGTCACCAGTACTACACTTGACGCTATACAAGGAGAGTGTTTGCTTCAGTGTTGTCACCAGTACTACACTTGACGCTATACAAGGAGAGTGTTTGCTTCAGTGTTGTCACCAGTACTACACTTGATGCTATACAAGGGAAGTGTTTGCCTCAGTGTTGTCACCAGTACTACACTTGGAACCATATCGTCTATCTAACTTCAATAATATAAGTAATATAACTTCCCTTATGGGACATATATTTTAAAAATAATGCTTATGGCGTCTCGTATCTGGAAGATTTGACTAATGTATATAATATGCAAAACTATATAGTGAGCGTGCAACATTAAACAATGTGTACAACATTCAGTACACACACACACGCACACACACACATACACATATACACACTCACACACATACACACACACACGACTTTAATTCAACCGACCACTTGTATAAGTTATCTGAACACCTGTGCATATCTTGTCTAACATATGTGCTCATACACCTGTTGCTGAACAGTTAGAATAATCACTATTAGTATTATTACCTCCATGAGGGAGAGCGCTAAACCCATAGGGGGTCATACATCGTCAGGAGAAATGGAAGGCATTCAGACTAGATTCAAGGAATTGGAGCACAGATTCAAATCCTTAGATCAAGAGCCCTTCACCAGCATCAAGGAACTTCCCTTGAGGGGGAGAGGGAGTAAAGATAGAAGAATGACCATCTAAAACACATGACTGTGATGAATGGTTTGAAAAACCGACAAGTTGAAGATTGAGACACTTATGCAGCATATGGGAATCTTTATTCAGGAAACGTTTCGCCACACAGTGGCTTCATCAGTCCAATACAAAGAGGAAGGCGTAAGGAGAGGAGGAGTATGAGGTAATCAGTCCCTCAGCCTGGAGTCGATGTGTTCAGTCCATCAATCTTGTAGAATGTACAGCCACTGTGTGGCGAAACGTTTCCTGAATAAAGATTCCCATATGCTACATAAGTGTCTCAATCTTCAAAACACATGGCTGGATAAGTTTAGATAAAAGTGAGTTTACAAGGTAAGTGAAGACAGATGTTAGGTTCCATATATCTGTAGTAATGTCTGAGTTGTGTTTGTATTAGTTTGTTCTGTTTTGTTGAATGTGGTTTATTTGTGTATATATGTTTTAGCTATTATGCCAGTATGTCTTCTTCTCTCTCTCTGTCTGTCTGTCTCTCTCTCTCTCTCTCTCTCTCTCTCTCACTTTCTCTGTCTCTCTCTCTCTCTTTCTGTCTCTTTCTCTGTCTCTGTCTCTCTGTCTCTGTCTCTGTCTCTGTCTCTCTCTGTCTCTGTCTCTCTGTCTCTCTCTGTCTCTCTCTCTCTCTCTCTCTCTCTCTCTCTCTCTTTCTCTCTTCACTCGCAAACACACACGCACGCGCACACTCGCAAACACACACACACACACACACACACACACACACACACACACACACACACACACACACACACACACACACACACACACAGACACACACACACACACAGACACACACACACACACACACACACAGACAACGGGCCTAGTGTCTAATCGACATGTGGACTAACACACACACTACACACACATACACACACATACACACACACACACACACACACACACACACACACACACACACACACACACACACACACACACACACAGACAACAGGCCTAGTGTCTAATCGACTTGTGCCTAGGACAAAATGGTAACTAACACACACATACACATACACACACACACACACACACACATACACACATACACATACACTCATATACACACATACACACACATACACACACATACACATACACACACATACACATACACACACATACACATACACACACATACACATACACACACATACACATACACACACATACACATACACACAC
>NC_091385.1:82500-95000 GCF_038502225.1 Cherax quadricarinatus | reverse complement strand
TTGTTCCAGTGTATGAAGCCGAAGCTTCAGATTGTTCCAGTCTGTGCAGCTGAAGCTTCAGATTGTTCCAGTCTGTGCAGCTGAAGCTTCAGATTGTTCCAGTGTATGAAGCCGAAGCTTCAGATTGTTCCAGTCTGTGCAGCTGAAGCTTCAGATTGTTCCAGTGTATGAAGCCGAAGCTTCAGATTGTTCCAGTCTGTGCAGCTGAAGCTTCAGATTGTTCCAGTGTATGAAGCCGAAGCTTCAGATTGTTCCAGTCTGTGCAGCTGAAGCTTCAGATTGTTCCAGTGTATGAAGCCGAAGCTTCAGATTGTTCCAGTCTGTGCAGCTGAAGCTTCAGATTGTTCCAGTGTATGAAGCCGAAGCTTCAGATTGTTCCAGTCTGTGCAGCTGAAGCTTCAGATTGTTCCAGTGTATGAAGCCGAAGCTTCAGATTGTTCCAGTCTGTGCAGCTGAAGCTTCAGATTGTTCCAGTGTATGAAGCCGAAGCTTCAGATTGTTCCAGTCTGTGCAGCTGAAGCTTCAGATTGTTCCAGTGTATGAAGCCGAAGCTTCAGATTGTTCCAGTCTGTGCAGCTGAAGCTTCAGATTGTTCCAGTGTATGAAGCCGAAGCTTCAGATTGTTCCAGTCTGTGCAGCTGAAGCTTCAGATTGTTCCAGTGTATGAAGCCGAAGCTTCAGATTGTTCCAGTCTGTGCAGCTGAAGCTTCAGATTGTTCCAGTGTATGAAGCCGAAGCTTCAGATTGTTCCAGTCTGTGCAGCTGAAGCTTCAGATTGTTCCAGTGTATGAAGCCGAAGCTTCAGATTGTTCCAGTCTGTGCAGCTGAAGCTTCAGATTGTTCCAGTGTATGAAGCCGAAGCTTCAGATTGTTCCAGTCTGTGCAGCTGAAGCTTCAGATTGTTCCAGTGTATGAAGCCGAAGCTTCAGATTGTTCCAGTCTGTGCAGCTGAACACTTCTCCAGACCCCTGAGGAACTCACCACCTGAGCCACAATTTCTTCAAGGCTGATGGACTGATTACCGCTACTACTGCTGCTGCCATCAATACATTATATATGTAAAGTAAAAGGACACAAGTGCAACTAATGTGACATTTATTGTGGCAACGTTTCGCTCTCCAGGAGCTTTATCAAGCCATTACAAACAATACATGGACACAGAGGGTATATAAAGGCTCAGAGTGAGGTGAATACTAGTGAGGTACCATTTCGATGTTCACTAGTGGTAGTAGTAGTAGTAGTAGTGGTAGTGACAAAAGCAATTAATTCGTACATGAGTAAAAGGATATAAAAGCTATTACTTGGGTAACATAAAAATAGGTTGGACAAATATAAACTGGAATGAGGCAGGTTGTTTCAGTGTTCACTCTCTGTGCTTTGTGTAGTATAACAGGAGAGACTATGTGATGGCAGGGTTTACTGTTTTCAGGAGGATTCTTGCTAAGACTTCGGAGATGGTGAAGCTGCCGTTGTTTTGTTTAATTGTATTCGAAACAGCGATCAGTGCTGATTCAAGGCACTTGCGTGTGCGGAAATTAGTTTCTTTTATCACTAATTGGGCGTCTCTGAATTTCATAAGATGATTGGTGGAATTTCGGTGTTGTACACAGGCGTTGTTTAAGTTGTCGTTCCTACATGCGTATATGTGTTCATTGAGGCGGGTGTCGAGGTTTCTTGCTGTTTCACCTACGTAGATCTTGTCACAGCCTCCACAGGGTATAGTGTAAACTCCTGCATTGACTGGTTCGTGGTGCTTGGGTTTTGTCCTGGTTAGATCCTTTATTGAAGTGGTAGAAGCGATGGCGACTCTGGTGTTAGCTTGTGAAAGTATATACCCATGTAGGAACGACAACTTAAACAACGCCTGTGTACAACACCGAAATTCCACCAATCATCTTATGAAATTCAGAGACGCCCAATCAGTGATAAAAGAAACTAATTTCCGCACACGCAAGTGCCTTGAATCAGCACTGATCGCTGTTTCGAATACAATTAAACAAAACAACGGCAGCTTCACCATCTCCGAAGTCTTAGCAAGAATCCTCCTGAAAACAGTAAACCCTGCCATCACATAGTCTCTCCTGTTATACTACACAAAGCACAGAGAGAGAACACTGAAACAAGCTGCCTCATTCCAGTTTATATTTGTCCAACCTATTTTTATGTTACCCAAGTAATAGCTTTTATATCCTTTTACTCATGTACGAATTAATTGCTTTTGTCACTACCACTACTACTACTACTACTACCACTAGTGATCATCGAAATGGTACCTCACTAGTATTCACCTCACTCTGAGCCTTTATATACCCTCTGTGTCCATGTATTGTTTGTAATGGCTTGATAAAGCTCCTGGAGAGCGAAACGTTGCCACAATAAATGTCACATTAGTTGCACTTGTGTCCTCTTACTTTACATATTGTCGGTAATTCTACCAACTTTATTACACATTATATATGACTGACGATACCAACAGTTGCGCATGTGTCTGACGCACCAACTTGACGGTATGGTATACCAGTTTCAGCATACCCTGAGGGACGATCAAAGTGACTGTCGGGTGTGACCAAATTGATTAATTGACCACAGTCCACGTAGTGACTTGACAAGCCTGAGATTATCCTCTCAACTCCAGGGCAACATGGAGGATAAACAATGGTAAACTCATTTATAATAGCAACTTGTAGCCTCCGCGCGATGAATTTTGGGTACACAGTAAACTAGCCACTATCGTCCATAGGATGGACATGGGGTACACAGAAAACTAGCCACTACCGTCCATAGGATGGACATGGGATACACAGTAAACTAGCCACTGCCGTCCATAGGATGGACATGGGATACACAGTAAACTAGCCACTACCGTCCACAGGATAGACGTGGAGTGTACAATAAACTAGTCACTGCCGTCCATAGGATGGACATGGAGTGTACAATAAACTAGTCACTGCCGTCCATAGGATGGACATGGGATACACAGTAAACTAGCCACTACCGTCCATAGGATGGACATGGGATACACAGTAAACTAGCCACTGCCGTCCATAGGATGGACATGGGATACACAGTAAACTAGCCACTGCCGTCCATAGGATGGACATGGGATACACAGTAAACTAGCCACTGCCGTCCATAGGATGGACATGGGATACACAGTAAACTAGCCACTGCCGTCCATAGGATGGACATGGGATACACAGTAAACTAGCCACTGCCGTCCATAGGATGGACATGGGATACACAGTAAACTAGCCACTACCGTCCATAGGATGGACATGGGATACACAGTAAACTAGCCACTGCCGTCCATAGGATGGACATGGGATACACAGTAAACTAGCCACTGCCGTCCATAGGATGGACATGGGATACACAGTAAACTAGCCACTGCCGTCCATAGGATGGACATGGGATACACAGTAAACTAGCCACTGCCGTCCATAGGATGGACATGGGATACACAGTAAACTAGCCACTGCCGTCCATAGGATGGACATGGGATACACAGTAAACTAGCCACTACCGTCCATAGGATGGACATGGGATACACAGTAAACTAACCACTGCCGTCCATAGGATGGACATGGGATACACAGTAAACTAGCCACTACCGTCCATAGGATGGACATGGGATACACAGTAAACTAGCCACTGCCGTACATAGGATGGACATGGGATACACAGTAAACTAGCCACTGCCGTCCATAGGATTGACATGGGATACACAGTAAACTAGCCACTACCGTCCATAGGATGGACATGGGATACACAGTAAACTAGCCACTCCCGTCCATAGGATGGACATGGGATACACAGTAAACTAGCCACTGCCGTCCATAGGATGGACATGGGATACACAGTAAACTAGCCACTGCCGTCCATAGGATGGACATGGGATACACAGTAAACTAGCCACTGCCGTCCATAGGATGGACATGGGATACACAGTAAACTAGCCACTGCCGTCCATAGGATGGACATGGGATACACAGTAAACTAGCCACTGCCGTCCATAGGATGGACATGAGATACACAGTAAACTAGCCACTGCGACTGCAAAACGTAATCTGTGTACAGACTTAACCACCACACATCCCTAGTCAGTACCTGACCAGAGGGTCTGTAATTCGCACTTTGGATTGCATGCGGCAGGTAGTAACAGCCTGGTTGATCAGACCATGATCCACCGCGAGGCCTGGTCATGGGCCGGCCTGCGGGGGGCGTTGACCCCCGGAACACCCTTCAGGTATACTTGTCTTCTAGTACATTGGATGGGATAATTTGAGGCACAACAGACGTCCTCATGTATGGGAAATTAACCACTATGTACGACTCATTAATCTATTCCTGCCTGACTTATGCTGTGTTAGGGATCTACAACAGGGGATTAGTTGGTTAGTTGTGAATTGTTGGTAAAATCTGGCGAGCGTGTGACATTGTATAGGCTGATGTTACACTACTAACTGTGGTAACAAGACTGGCGAAACTGGCCAGAGTTAACTGTGTACTGGCACTGTGACTCTGTCACGAGACATTGTTAATAACAGTGCCTGGTGAAGGTTCGCCACACCTTAGTAAGGAGGAGGAGGCGCAGACGACACCCGCCCACACGCCATTACCAGCATATTGGCGCAAATTATTCTCCCTCACTACCACACCACCATCAATATAACGTAAAGTCCAGCAAGCCTCCCTCACTATCCAACCCTCCTTACTTGGTGCTCATGAGAGTGTACATAATAAACCACGAAACGGGTGGGGGTTAGAGCCAGTTCCGTGGTTTGTTTGCGGTCGTGTTATTACGATTCCGTGAGTTCATGATTCTGTTCATGATATCGGTATATCAGTGGTATTCAGTACCGACAACATCTGGGTATCTTTATTTGTAGACGTTTCGCCCTCCAGTGTCTTTATCAATACAATACATGGACATAATCTGAAGACTAGAAATATATGCAGCAGACACTGGAAGATGAGGTGATGAATCCCTCAGCCTAGCAAGTGATGAGCACCGTCATTGTAGAGTGTAGCTGCAGTGAGAGTAAGAGGCACATGAAGACACAGGGAAAATGTCCTGGATGAACTAGTGAAGGAAACATTGGTAAACATAAGCAACTATTAGTAGAGAGGTGGAACAAGGACAAGAGAAGATGCCTGAGTTGATTTAAGAACACAGTGCTAGAGTAAACACCAGGTTAGTGGATAGGGGAGGGCAGGTGCAGGTGGGAAGGAGGAATGATCGGTAAAGAGGGTGTAAATGGAGAAAATTAGCATATGAGAGTGTGGAAGGAATATACGAAAAGTGGAGTATATGGAGAGGAAAAGAGTGGTGAATGAGAGTCAGTGAAAGAATGGAACTCTATCATCAAATCTGTCTGAGAATTAGTAGCAGTTCTGGAGTGAGAATAGTAAGTTGAGAAAGCCTGAGGAGCAAATGAATTTGACTGATAAATACGAAACAGGAGAGATGGAGGTACCAGGAAGATGAAGGGAATATTTTGAAGGGCTTTTCAGAGTTGAAGAGAGGGAGGCAGGGATTTCATGCATTGGGCAGGGAGGTGTAACATCTTGTAGGAGCAAGGATGAGCCAGATGTGAGTGCACAAGGCTGTGGGTAGATTGAAAGAGGGTAAAGCAGCTGGGATAAATGGGATTAAGACAGAAATGTTAAAAGCGGGTAGATATATAATTTCTAAGCAGCTGGTGTGTGTGGTGAATATATGCATAAAAGAGGGGAAGATACTTAAGGAATGGCAGAGTGCATGTATAGTTAATTTGTATAATTGACAAGAAGGTAAGAATTATAGAAGGAAGAGTCTGTTGCATATAGATACTAGCTAAAGTGAATGGTACAAATATTATTGACAGAGTAAGGAGTAAAATGAAGTTGGATTGCAGGCTAACAAGGATTTAGGAAGATATGGGATTTACAGACCAAGTGTTAACAATGAAGTGTTTATGAATTTAGCAAAGATATATAATGTGGGTAGGGAGCAATGTGACAGATGTTGCTAATGTATAAAACAGGTAGTAGGTAACTAACAGCAGTAAAGAGTTTTTACAGGGTGAGTGAGGCTCAGGTAAGGTATGTAAGAGCCCAAAAAAAACCAGTTTCCGGTCAAAATAGGCCTTAAACAGGGATGTGCGATGTCACCATGGTTGTCAAACATATTTATAGATGGGGCTGTGCAAGACGTGATCACTGGAGTGTTGGGGAGAGGCGAGACATTAAAAGATATTGACTCTGATGTAAAGTGGGAGTTGTGACAGCTGTTTTCTGACGATGAGAAAGATTGTTTAGGAGATTTCGAAGAGAAGTTACAAAGATTGGTGAAGAAATTTAGAAGGGTGTGTAAAAACAAGGAAATTAAAAGTAGACGTAGACAAGAACAAGAAGATGAGAACAGCAAAATGTTTAGACAACGACAAACTAGATATCATATCGAAGGGAATATCGAGGAAGTAAATCTATTTAGAAATCCGGGAGCGGACATGCTGATAGATGGATCCATAAAACAAAAGACGGGGAGAAAAGGTATTTGGAGTGATGAGGTATCTGTGGAAAGAAAGTTTAATGTATGGAGGCAAAAAGAAGAATGTACCAGAGTATAGTAGTACCAACATGAGTGTGAAACATGGGCTGTAAACATTGCAACAGAGATGGTAGAGACGTCAAGCTTGAGAGCAGTATTTGTGGTGAACATTATGTTGAGGTTCCTGAATGTAGACGCTAGGTGGCAGTGTGGAATTATCAAAGGTATAATTCATAGGGCTGAGTAGAGGTTTTTAGGAGGATTTGGGTATTTATAAAGGAAGCAGAATAGGAAGACCAAGAGGGAGTATAAATCTGGATTAGAAGGAAGGAGAGGTAAGGATCGTTCCAGGAAGGGTTGTAGGGTGAGTGTGAAGGAGATTTTTAAGTGTTAGGGATTGATGAAGGCTCGAACCTCCGTCCAGTAATCACCACACACACACACACACACACACACACACAAGCTCCCTGAGGTATGGAAGATGGCAAATGTAGTCCCAATTTTTAAAAAAGGAGACAGATATGAGGCATTAAACTACAGACCTGTGTCACTAACGTGTATAGTATGCAAAGTCATGGAGAAGATCATCAGGAGGAGAGTGGTGGAGCACCTGGAAAGAAACAAGTGTATAATCGACAATCAGCACGGTTTCAGGGAAGGAAAATCCTGTGTCACAAACCTACTGGAGTTTTATGACAAGATGACAGAAGACACGAGAGAGAGAGGTGGATAGACTGCATTTTCTTGGACTGCAAGAAGGCCTTCAACACAGTTCCTCACAAGAGGTTACTGCAAATGCTAGAGGATCAGGCACACATAACAGGAAAGGCACTGCAATGGATCAGAGAATACCTGACAGGGAGGCAACAACGAGTCATGGTACGTGACGAGGTGTCAGAGTGGGCACCTGTGACAAGTGGGGTTCCACAAGGGCCAGTCCTAGGACCTGTGCTGTTTTTGGTATATGTGAATGACATAACGGAAGGGATAGACTCAGAAGTGTCCTTGTTTGCAGATGATGTGAAGTTAATGAGAAGAATCAAATCGGATGAGGACAAGGCAGGACTACAAAGAGACCTGGACAGGCTACAAGCCTGGTCCAGCAACTGGCTCCTTGAATTTAACCCTGCCAAATGCAAAGTCATGAAGGTCGGGAAAGAGCAAAGAAGACCGCAGACACAGTATAGTCTAGGTGGTCAAAGACTGCAAACTTCGCTCAAGGGAAAGGACCTCGGCGTGAGTATAACACCGAGCACATCTCCTGAGGCGCACATCAATCAAATAACTGCTGCAGCGTACGGGCGTCTGGCAAACCTAAGAATAGCGTTCCGATACCTCAGTAAGGAATCTTTCAAAACTCTGTACACCATTTATGTCGGGCCCATACTGGAGTATGCAGCACCAGTTTGGAACCCACATCTGGTCAAGCACGTCAAGAAATTAGAGAAAGTACAAGACGAGTCCCAGAGCTAAGGGGATTGTCCTACGAAGAAAGGTTGAGGGAAATCGGCCTGACGATATTGGAGGACAGGAGGGTCAGGGGAGACATGATAACGACATATAAAATACTGGGAGGAATAGACAAGGTGGACAAAGACAGGATGTTCCAGAGATGGGACACAGAAACAAGGGGTCACAATTGGAAGTTGAAGACTCAGATGAGTCATAGGGATGTTAGGAAGTATTTCTTCAGTCATAGAGTTGTCAGGCCTTGGAATAGCCTAGAAAGTGATGTAGTGGAGGCAGGAACCATACATAGTTTTAAGACGAGGTTTGATAAAGCTCATGGAGCAGGGAGGGAGAGGACCCAGTAGCAACCAGTGAAGAGGCAGGGCCAGGAGCTATCGCTCGACCCGTGCAACCACAAATAGGCGAGTACAAATAGGTGAGTACACACACACAAATCCCCCCACACACACACTCCTCTGAGGCAATTATACTTAGAATTATTTAATTTCTGACAGCCCTAAGCGACTGGAGTTGACAGCTCCTGAGAACCGACTTCGGGGATGGCTGCGGAGACGTGGAACCGTCAGTAAGCTAAGTACCCTAGAGTCCTTTAAGTTACTTACCTCCTAAGACTCCAGTTCCTCACAAAATGGTAACTAAGACGCACCTGGGCTCACCCTGTGACCAGCACGCACTCGCCACCTCATTCGTCATAATATTGCAACCATTGCAACAGGTAATGAGCATTTGCAACGCTGCACTGTCATGCAACTTCCAGTACGTGACGTGAATTACCTTGACTGATCGATGTATAGTGCCCAAACCCATTAGGTTTTAGAGTTTTCTTGCGAATAATAAAGCGACAACAATAATAATGCCGAGAGTGGCTAAGTGCACTCATCCTGTGAGTGCACTCATCCTGTGAGTGCACTCATCCTGTGAGTGCACCCATCTTGTGAGTGCACTCATCTTGTGAGTGCACTCATCCTGTGAGTGCACTCATCCTGTGAGTGCACTCATCCTGTGAGTGCACCCATCTTGTGAGTGCACTCATCCTGTGAGTGCACTCATCTTGTGAGTGCACTCATCCTGTGAGTGCACTCATCCTGTGAGTGCACCCATCTTGTGAGTGCACTCATCCTGTGAGTGCACCCATCTTGTGAGTGCACTCATCCTGTGAGTGCACCCATCCTGTGAGTGCACTCATCCTGTGAGTGCACCCATCTTGTGAGTGCACTCATCCTGTGAGTGCACCCATCTTGTGAGTGCACTCATCTTGTGAGTGCACCCATCTTGTGAGTGCATTCATCTTGTGAGTGCACTCATCTTGTGAGTGCACTCATCTTGTGAGTGCACCCATCTTGTGAGTGCACTCATCTTGTGAGTGCACCCATCTTGTGAGAGCACTCATCTTGTGAGTGCACTCATCTTGTGAGTGCACCCATCTTGTGAGTGCACCCATCTTGTGAGTGCACTCATCTTGTGAGTGTACCCATCTTGTGAGTGCACTCATCTTGTGAGTGCACTCATCTTGTGAGTGCACTCATCTTGTGAGTGCACTCATCCTGTGAGTGCACCCATCTTGTGAGTGCACCCATCTTGTGAGTGCACTCATCTTGTGAGTGCACTCATCTTGTGAGTGCACTCATCTTGTGAGTGCACCCATCTTGTGAGTGCCCCCATCTTGTGAGTGCACTCATCTTGTGAGTGCACTCATCTTGTGAGTGCACTCATCCTGTGACTGCACTCATCCTGTGAGTGCACCCATCTTGTGAGTGCACTCATCCTGTGAGTGCACTCATCCTGTGAGTGCACCCATCTTGTGAGTGCACTCATCCTGTGAGTGCACTCATCCTGTGAGTGCACCCATCTTGTGAGTGCACTCATCCTGTGACTGCACTCATCCTGTGAGTGCACCCATCTTGTGAGTGCACTCATCTTGTGAGTGCACCCATCCTGTGAGTGCACCCATCCTGTGAGTGCACTCATCCTGTGAGTGCACTCATCCTGTGAGTGCACCCATCCTGTGAGTGCACTCATCCTATAAGTGCACCCATCCTGTGAGTGCACTCACCTTGTGAGTGCACTCATCTTGTGAGTGCACATGCCACCATAAAGACAATGAGGGAATGAAAGTGAGAGGAAACGGTAGATGAAGAGAGTGAGGGAGAGGGGAGAGAGAGAAGGGGATAGAAGAGAGAGAGAGAGAAAGAGAAGGTCCCAGACAGATAGAGGAGGTAGAGGGTTATGGAGTAGGTCATGATGGAGGCTGGAGGAGGCAACCCAACTGGTTTGAGCATGGAGTACGTGACCTGTTCCCTCCATCACACACCTCCATCCATCCTCCCTCCCTCCAGTAGCGCCACTCCCTCCAGTAGCGCCACTCCCTCCAGTAGCACCACTCCCTCCAGTAGCGCCACTCCCTCCAGTAGCGCCACTCCCTCCAGTAGCGCCACTCCCTCCAGTAGCACCACTCCCTCCAGTAGCACCACTCCCTCCAGTAGCACCACTCCCTCCAGTAGCACCACTCCCTCCAGTAGCACCACTCCCTCCAGTAGCACCACTCCCTCCAGTAGCACCACTCCCTCCAGTAGCACCACTCCCTCCAGTAGCGCCACTCCCTCCAGTAGCACCACTCCCTCCAGTAGCACCACTCCCTCCAGTAGCACCACTCCCTCCAGTAGCGCCACTCCCTCCAGTAGCACCACTCCCTCCAGTAGCGCCACTCCCTCCAGTAGCACCACTCCCTCCAGTAGCACCACTCCCTCCAGTAGCACCACTCCCTCCAGTAGCACCACTCCCTCCAGTAGCGCCACTCCCTCCAGTAGCACCACTCCCTCCAGTAGCACCACTCCCTCCAGTAGCACCTCTCCCTCCAGTAGCACCACTCCCTCCAGTAGCACCACTCCCTCCAGTAGCACCACTCCCTCCAGTAGCACCACTCCCTCCAGTAGCACCACTCCCTCCAGTAGCACCTCTCCCTCCAGTAGCACCACTCCCTCCAGTAGCACCACTCCCTCCAGTAGCACCACTCTCTCAGGAAGGCAACATACTGTACTGTATATATATAGAAAGTAAAGAGACAGTTGGAGCACTGCAGGAGGACTACTGGTTATGATGATATGCAGGTGTAACACCTGGTTATAATGATATGCAGGTGTAACACCTGGTTATGATATGCAGGTGTAACACCTGGTTATAATGATATGCAGGTGTAACACCTGGTTATAATATGCAGGTGTAACACCTGGTTATAATGATATGCAGGTGTAACACCTGGTTATAATATACAGGTGTAACACCTGGCTATAATATGCAGGTGTAACACCTGGCTATAATATACAGGTGTAACACCTGGCTATAATATGCAGGTGTAACACCTGGCTATAATATGCAGGTGTAACACCTGGTTATAATATGCAGGTGTAACACCTGGCTATAATATACAGGTGTAACACCTGGCTATAATATACAGGTGTAACACCTGGTTATAATATGCAGGTGTAACACCTGGCTATAATATGCAGGTGTAACACCTGGTTATAATATGCAGGTGTAACACCTGGCTATAATATGCAGGTGTAACACCTGGCTATAATATGCAGGTGTAACACCTGGTTATAATATGCAGGTGTAACACCTGGTTATAATATGCAGGTGTAACACCTGGCTATAATATACAGGTGTAACACCTGGCTATAATATACAGGTGTAACACCTGGCTATAATATGCAGGTGTAACACCTGGCTATAATATGCAGGTGTAACACCTGGCTATAATACGCAGGTGTAACACCTGGCTATAATATACAGGTGTAACACCTGGCTATAATATGCAGGTGTAACACCTGGCTATAATATGCAGGTGTAACACCTGGCTATAATATGCAGGTGTAACACCTGGCTATAATATACAGGTGTAACACCTGGCTATAATATACAGGTGTAACACCTGGTTATAATATGCAGGTGTAACACCTGGCTATAATATGCAGGTGTAACACCTGGCTATAATATGCAGGTGTAACACCTGGCTATAATATACAGGTGTAACACCTGGCTATAATATACAGGTGTAACACCTGGTTATAATATGCAGGTGTAACACCTGGCTATAATATGCAGGTGTAACACCTGGCTATAATATACAGGTGTAACACCTGGCTATAATATACAGGTGTAACACCTGGCTATAATATGCAGGTGTAACACCTGGCTATAATATGCAGGTGTAACACCTGGTTATAATATGCAGGTGTAACACCTGGCTATAATATACAGGTGTAACACCTGGCTATAATATACAGGTGTAACACCTGGCTATAATATGCAGGTGTAACACCTGGCTATAATATACAGGTGTAACACCTGGCTATAATATACAGGTGTAACACCTGGCGGTTCATTATTGTAACGTCACCTGGTGTAGGAGACAGTATTATACCCGTAACATCGTCATTATTATTATTATTATTATTATTATTATTATTATTATTATTATTATTATTATTATTGGTCT
>NC_091385.1:70000-72500 GCF_038502225.1 Cherax quadricarinatus | reverse complement strand
GGCAGTGTTAGTGGTGGTCGTTGTGCTGGCGTTACTGGTGCCATATTGTGTTAGTGGTGGTCGTTGTGCCGGTGTTACTGGTGCCATATTAGTGTTAGTGGTGGTCGTTGTGCTGCGTTACTGGTGTTATATTAGTGTTAGTGGTAGTTGTGCTGGTGTTACTGGCGTTATATTAGTGTTAGTGGTGGTCGTTGTGCTGGTGTTACTGGTGCTATATTATGTTAGTGGTGGTCGTTGTGCTGGTGTTACTGGTGTTACGGTAGTGTTAGTGGTGGTCACGTTGTGTTACTGGTGCATATTGTTATGGTGGTCGTTGTGCTGGTGTTACTGGTGTTATATTAGTGTTAGTGGTCGTTGTGCCATGTTACTGGCTGTTAGCGTTACTTGCGTTAGGTGGCCATTAGGTCGTTGTGCCGGTGTTACTGGTGCTATATTAGTGTTAGTGGAGGTCGTTGTGCTGGTGTTACGGTAGTGTTAGTGGTGGTCGTTGTGCTGGCGTTACTGGTGCTATATTAGTGTTAGTGGTGGTCGTTGTGCCGGTGTTACTGGTGCTATATTAGTGTTAGTGGTGGTCGTTGTGCTGGTGTTACTGGTGTTATATTAGTGTTAGTGGTGGTAGTTGTGCTGGTGTTACTGGTGTTATATTAGTGTTAGTGGTGGTCGTTGTGCCGGTGTTACTGGTGCTATATTAGTGTTAGTGGTGGTCGTTGTGCTGGTGTTACTGGTGTTACGGTAGTGTTAGTGGTGGTCGTTGTGCTGGTGTTACTGGTGCTATATTAGTGTTAGTGGTGGTCGTTGTGCTGGTGTTACTGGTGTTATATTAGTGTTAGTGGTGGTCGTTGTGCTGGTGTTACTGGTGTTATATTAGTGTTAGTGGTGGTCGTTGTGCCGGTGTTATTGGTGCTATATTAGTGTTAGTGGTGGTCGTTGTGCTGGTGTTACTGGTGTTACGGTAGTGTTAGTGGTGGTCGTTGTGCTGGTGTTACTGGTGTTATATTAGTGTTAATGGTGGTCGTTGTGCTGGTGTTACTGGTGTTATATTAGTGTTAGTGGTGGTCGTTGTGCTGGTGTTACTGGTGTTACATTAGTGTTAGTGGTGGTCGTTGTGCTGGTGTTACTGGTGTTACATTAGTGTTAGTGGTGGTCGTTGTGCTGGTGTTACTGGTGTTATATTAGTGTTAGTGGTGGTCGTTGTGCTGGTGTTATTGGTGTTATATTAGTGTTAGTGGTGGTCGTTGTGCTGGTGTTACTGGTATTACATTAGTGTTATTGGTGGTCGTTGTGCTGGTGTTACTGGTGTTAGGGTAGTGCTACTGGTGTTACGGTAGTGTTACTGGTGTTACGGTAGTGCTACTGGTGTTATGGTAGTGTTACTGGTGTTATGGTAGTGTTACTGGTGTTATGGTAGTGTTACTGGTGTTATGGTAGTCTGGTACGTACAAAGGAGGATGACAAAGTTGATCCCATATATCAGAAACCTTCCCTATGAGGATAGACTGAGGCCCTGAATCTGCACTCTCTAGAAAGACGTAGAATTAGGGGGGATATGACTGAGGTGTATAAATGGAAAACAGGAATAAATAAAGGGGATGTAAATAGCGTGCTGAAAATTTCCAGCCAAGACAGGACTCGCAGCAATGGTTTCAAGTTGGAAAAATTCAGATTCAGGAAGGATATAGGAAAGTACTGGTTTGGTAATAGAGTTGTGGATGAGTGGAACAAACTCCCGAGTACAGTTATTCAGGCTAAAACGTTGTGCAGTTTTAAAAATAGGTTAGATAAATACATGAGTGGGTGTGGGTGGGTGTGAGTTGGACCTGACTAGCTTGTGCTGCTGGGTCTGGTACAGTGCTCCTTCCTTGAGTGGAGGTGACCAGACTGGGTGGGTCATTGGTCTAATCAGGAGGGGGACATGGACCTGCTCCGCATGGGTCAGTAGGCCTGTTGCAGTGTTCCTTCTTTCTTATGTTCTTATGTTGCTGGTGTTATGGTAGTGTTACTGGTGTTATGGTGGTGTTACTGGTGTTATGGTAGTGTTACTGGTGTTATGGTAGTGTTACTGGTGGTGATGCTGATGTTATAGTTGTGTTAGTGGTGATGTTACAGGTGTTATGGTAGTGTTACTGGTGTTTTGGTAGTGTTACTGGTGTTTTGGTCGTGTTACTGGTGTTATGGTAGTGTTACTGGTGTTATGGTTGTGTTACTGGTGTTATGGTAGTGTTACTGGTGTTATGGTAGTGCTACTAGTATTATGGTAGTGTTACCGATATTATGGTAGTGTTACAGGTGTTATGGTAGCGTTACTGGTATTATGGTAGTGTTACAGGTGTTATGGTAGTGCTACTGGTGTTAAAGTAGTGTTACTGGTGTTGAGGTAGTGTTACTGGTGTTATGGTAGTGTTACTGGTGTTATGGTAGTGTTACTGGTGTTATGGTAATGTTACTGGTGTTATGGTAGTGTTACTGGTGGTGATGCTGGTGTTATGGTAGTGTTAGTGGT
>NC_091385.1:0-65000 GCF_038502225.1 Cherax quadricarinatus | reverse complement strand
GACTTCACTAGTGTCAGTCTGAGCTGAGAGACTTCAGTAGTGTCAGCCTGAGCTGAGAGACTTCACTAGTGTCAGTCTGAGCTGAGAGACTTCACTAGTGTCAGTCTGAGCTGAGAGACTTCAGTAGTGTCAGTCTGAGCTGAGAGACTTCACTAGTGTCAGCCTGAGCTGAGAGACTTCAGTAGTGTCAGCCTGAGCTGAGAGACTTCACTAGTGTCAGTCTGAGCTGAGAGACTTCACTAGTGTCAGCCTGAGCTGAGAGACTTCACTAGTGTCAGCCTGAGCTGAGAGACTTCACTATTGTCAGCCTGAGCTGAGAGACTTCACTAGTGTCAGCCTGAGCTGAGAGACTTCACTAGTGTCAGCCTGAGCTGAGAGACTTCACTAGTGTCAGCCTGAGCTGAGAGACTTCACTAGTGTCAGCCTGAGCTGGGAGACTTCACTAGTGTCAGCCTGAGCTGAGAGACTTCACTAGTGTCAGCCTGTGCTGGGAGACTTCAGTAGTGTCAGTCTGAGCTGAGAGACTTCACTAGTGTCAGCCTGAGCTGAGAGACTTCAGTAGTGTCAGCCTGAGCTGAGAGACTTCACTAGTGTCAGTCTGAGCTGAGAGACTTCAGTAGTGTCAGCCTGAGCTGAGAGACTTCACTAGTGTCAGTCTGAGCTGAGAGACTTTAGTAGTGTCAGCCTGAGCTGAGAGACTTCAGTAGTGTCAGTCTGAGCTGAGAGACTTCACTAGTGTCAGTCTGAGCTGAGAGACTTCAGTAGTGTCAGCCTGAGCTGAGAGACTTCATTAGTGTCAGCCTGAGCTGGGAGACTTCAGTAGTGTCAGCCTGAGCTGGGAGACTTCAGTACTGTCAGCCTGAGCTGGGAGACTTCAGTAGTGTCAGTCTGAGCTGGGAGACGTCAGTAGTGTCAGCCTGAGCTGGGAGACTTCAGTAGTGTCAGCCTGAGCTGGGAGACTTCAGTAGTGTCAGCCTGAGCTGGGAGACTTCAGTACTGTCAGTCTGAGCTGGCAGACTTCAGTAGTGTCAGCCTGAGCTGGGAGACTTCAGTAGTGTCAGCCTGAGCTGGGAGACTTCAGTACTGTCAGTCTGAGCTGAGAGACTTCAGTAGTGTCAGTCTGAGCTGGCAGACTTCAGTAGTGTCAGCCTGAGCTGGGAGACTTCAGTACTGTCAGTCTGAGCTGGGAGACTTCAGGAGTGTCAGTCTGAGCTGGGAGACTTCAGTAGTGTCAGTCTGAGCTGGGAGACTTCAGTACTGTCAGTCTGAGCTGGGAGACTTCAGGAGTGTCAGCCTGAGCTGGGAGACTTCAGTAGTGTCAGTCTGAGCTGGCAGACTTCAGTAGTGTCAGTCTGAGCTGGGAGACTTCAGCAGTGTCAGCCTGAGCTGGGAGACTTCAGCAGTGTCAGCCTGAGCTGGGAGACTTCAGCAGTGGAGACTTCAGAGATGTGGAGGCTGGAGGATGGTGACTCCGCTTCCCCGATGTCTTGTGGTTGTGTTGTGGTTGATACTGGGTTGGTACAAGTAACAGGTCATCACCACAGTGTACCAGTGTCCAGGAGCTGCGACACACTCCAGCAGCTCCTTGTGTACACTAACCTGATTTCCGCTTCTCTACGTGTTATGACTCCAGGGAGTCTTAGACCTTGTGTGTATCCATATGTTTTTGCGTTACTATCCACAGGATGGATGTGGAGTATACAGTATACCAGCCACTACCATCCACAGGATGGATGTGGAGTATACAGTATACCAGCCACTACCATCCACAGGATGGATGTGGAGTATACAGTATACCAGCTACTACCATCCACAGGATGGATGTGGAGTATACAGTATACCAGCTACTACCATCCACAGGATGGATATGGAGTATACAGTATACCAGCCACTACCATCCACAGGATGGATGTGGAGTATACAGTATACCAGCTACCACTATCCACAGGATGGATGTGGAGTATACAGTATACCAGCTACCACTATCCACAGGATGGATGTGGAGTATACAGTATACCAGCTACTACCATCCACAGGATGGATGTGGAGTATACAGTATACCAGCCACTACCATCCACAGGATGGATGTGGAGTATACAGTATACCAGCTACTACCATCCACAGGATGGATATGGAGTATACAGTATACCAGCCACTACCATCCACAGGATGGATGTGGAGTATACAGTATACCAGCTACTACCATCCACAGGATGGATATGAAGTATACAGTATACCAGCTACCACTATCCACAGGATGGATGTGGAGTATACAGTATACCAGCTACCACTATCCACAGGATGGATGTGAAGTATACAGTATACCAGCCACTACCGTCCACAGGATGGATGTGGAGTATACAGTATACCAGCTACTACCATCCACAGGATGGATGTGGAGTATACAGTATACCAGCTACTACCGTCCACAGGATGGATATGGAGTATACAGTATACCAGCTACTACCATCCACAGGATGGATATGAAGTATACAGTATACCAGCTACTACCGTCCACAGGATGGATGTGGAGTATACAGTATACCAGCTACTACCATCCACAGGATGGATGTGGAGTATACAGTATACCAGCCACTACCATCCACAGGATGGATGTGGAGTATACAGTATACCAGCCACTACCATCCACAGGATGGATGTGGAGTATACAGTATACCAGCTACTACCATCCACAGGATGGATGTGGAGTATACAGTATACCAGCCACTACCATCCACAGGATGGATGTGGAGTATACAGTATACCAGCCACTACCATCCACAGGATGGATGTGGAGTATACAGTATACCAGCCACTACCATCCACAGGATGGATGTGGAGTATACAGTATACCAGCTACTACCATCCACAGGATGGATGTGGAGTATACAGTATACCAGCTACTACCATCCACAGGATGGATGTGGAGTATACAGTATACCAGCTACTACCATCCACAGGATGGATATGGAGTATACAGTATACCAGCCACTACCATCCACAGGATGGATGTGGAGTATACAGTATACCAGCCACTACCATCCACAGGATGGATGTGGAGTATACAGTATACCAGCTACTACCATCCACAGGATGGATGTGGAGTATACAGTATACCAGCTACTACCATCCACAGGATGGATGTGGAGTATACAGTATACCAGCCACTACCATCCACAGGATGGATGTGGAGTATACAGTATACCAGCCACTACCATCCACAGGATGGATGTGGAGTATACAGTATACCAGCTACTACCATCCACAGGATGGATGTGGAGTATACAGTATACCAGCTACTACCATCCACAGGATGGATGTGGAGTATACAGTATACCAGCCACTACCATCCACAGGATGGATGTGGAGTATACAGTATACCAGCCACTACCATCCACAGGATGGATGTGGAGTATACAGTATACCAGCTACTTTGGCGACAAAATTTAAAAACTCAAGTGTATATACACAGATATACATCTCGGTTAATTTAGAAAAATAAATACACACTTCTCGGTGTATATACACTGAGATTATATAAGTCTCGGTGTATATACACTGAGATTATATAAGTCTCGGTGTATATACACTGAGATTATATAAGTCTCGGTGTATATACACTGAGATTACGTAAGTCTCGGTGTATATACACTGAGATTACGTAAGTCTCGGTGTATATACACTGAGATTACATACCTCTCGTTGTATATACGCTGAAATATACACATGTCAGTACATATATACACAGAAACACACGCCTCTCTGTATATACAACTAATAATGTGTCTTTCTACACGTACATGGTACAACTAGTTATGCTCTGCATAACCAGAAAACCTCTGGTTATGCAGAGCATATCGGGCAAATTAGGTTAATTTTATCCCCAGGATGCGACCCATACCAGTCGGCTAACACCCAGGTAACTAATTACTGTTAAGTGACCAAGGACAGCAGGTGTCTTAAGGAAACACTCCCAATGTTTCCAGCCGTACCGGGGATCGTACCATGGACACTCAGTGTGTGAACGGAGTGCGCTACCTGCCTCCTGCCTTATACACAATAACCTAACAAGGTACCACACATTTCATAGCTGTCACCCTTGAAGGAGAAACAGGAATTTACGATAGTAACCCTTAATTTTATGCTAAATATTTGTGGGTGGTAGTTGAGTGGGCCAGCACGTTCCTGTGGCCACCCCACCATTTGTAGGGTGGGCCAGCACGTTCCTGTGGTCACCCCACCATTTGTAGGGTGGACCAGCACGTTCCTGTGGTCACCCCACCTTTTGTAGGGTGGGCCAGCACGTTCCTGTGGCCACCCCACCATTTTTAGGGTGGGCCAGCATGTTCCTGTGGACACCCCACCATTTGTAGGGTGGGCCAGCACTCTCCTGTGCCCACCCCACCATTTGTAGAGTGGGTCAGCACGTTCCTGTGCCCACCCCACCATTTGTAGGGTGGGCCAGCACGTTCCTGTGCCCACCCCACCATTTGTAGAGTGGTCAGCACGTTCCTGTGCCCACCCCACCATTTGTAGGGTGGGCCAGCACGTTCCTGTGCCCACCCCACCATTTGTAGGGTGGGCCAGCACGTTCCTGTGCCCACCCCACCATTTGTAGAGTGGGCCAGCACGTTCCTGTGCCCACCCCACCATTTGTAGGGTGGGCCAGCACGTTCCTGTGCCCACCCCACCCCACCAGCTCTAGCATAAACAATGGCAGCTGCTCCAGTGAGCGTAACTGATGTATTTTTCCGCTCGTGTGTTCCGTAGGAGTCTTAATGGCCACACCATTGTTGTCGTGATATAAAAAGTTGAATTCACTTCTTTCAGTTTTTAAATCGAATTTTGATTAAAAAAATATTTGGAGGGTAGCAGGGCAAGCCTATTTCTGCCGTCCCTGCCTTCCTCTGTCATATATTGGCTCCCTTACCTCAAAACCCTGCCAATGTCACATTTCTGACATAACCCGAACTCCACTAGACTTCGAGACAGCCATCGACGACATGCCCATGCACTCAGCACCAGGCCCAGACTCGTGCAACTCTGTGTTCATTAAGAACTGCAAGAAACCCCTCTCACGTCCCCTATATATGCTGTGGAGAAGGAGCTTAGACACAGGTGAGATTCTACATAGGTGGCAGCAAAGCAGTAGCTAAGAACTATAGACCAATAGCTTTAACGTCCCTCATCATAAAAATCTTTGAAAGAGTTCAAAGAAGCAGGATTGCAAACCACGACTCCCAAAAATTGCACAATCCAGGGCAACATGGGTTCAAAGCAGGTCGCTCCTGCCTCTCGCAACTACTGGACCACTACGATATGGTCTTAGATGCACTGGAAACAATCAGAATGCACATGTAGTATACACAGACTTTGCAGACGCATTTGACAAGTGCGACCATGGTGTAATAGCACACAAAATGCGTGCTAAAGGGATAACTGGCAAAGTAGGCAGATGGAGCTTCAACTTTCTATCCAATCAACCACAAACAGTAGTGGTAGAGAGAGTTAAATCAGATGCTGTCATAGTGAAGAGCTCTGTTCCACAAGGCACAGTACTTGCACCTATCCTGTTCCTCATTCTTGTATCAGACACAGAGATGTAAACCATAGCACTGTATCATCCTCTGCAGAGGATACTAGGATCTACATGAGAGTGTCATCCATTGAGGACACAGCAAATCTCCAAGAAGATATAAACCAAGTTTTCCAATGGGCAACAGAGAACAATATGATCAGTGAAGACAAATTCCAGCTATTCCTTTATGGAAAACTGGAGGAAATAATAACTAGGACTGAGTATACTACAAACTCTAATCACACAACAGAGCGGAAAAGTAATGTGAAGGACCTGGGAGTGATAATGTCTGAAGACCTCACCTTCAAGGACCACAACAATGCTCACTATCACATCTACCAGGAAACTGATAGGATGGATAATGAGAACACCATTTTGTCTTAAATTTTCAAATTATCGTTCACCTTTCTTCTCTCTTGCATATTCATTTCTGGTTATTATTGTTGTTATTCTGACGTCTGGATTGTCTCGTCCCTCACCAGCTTGTCTTTCTTCAGTGTTTATTTCCACGAGGTTGTGTCCAAGTTCAGTACTGCGAACACTTGTACCCACATGAATTTAATGTTGTATTGTGTCTTGCTTATGTCAGAGGTATTCATGGTGTTAGTAGCTACTGTGTGTGTGTGTGTGTACTCACCTGTTTGTGTGTGTGTACTCACCTGTTTGTGTGTGTGTACTCACCTGTTTGTGGTTGCAGGGGTTGATTCACAGCTCCTGGCCTCGCCTCTTCCCTGTGGTGTGTGTGTGTGTGTACTCACCTGTTTGTGGTTGCAGGGGTTGATTCACAGCTCCTGGCCTCACCTCTTCCCTGTGGTGTGTGTGTGTGTGTGTGTGTGTGTGTGTGTGTGTGTGTGTGTGTGTGTGTGTGTGTGTACTCACCTGTTTGTGGTTGCAGGGGTTGATTCACAGCTCCTGGCCTCACCTCTTCCCTGTGGTGTGTGTGTGTGTGTGTGTGTGTGTGTGTGTGTGTGTGTGTGTGTACTCACCTGTTTGTGGTTGCAGGGGTTGATTCACAGCTCCTGGCCTCGCCTCTTCCCTGTGGTGTGTGTGTGTGTGTGTGTGTGTGTGTGTGTGTGTGTGTGTGTGTGTGCGTGCGTGCGTGTGTTTGTGTGTGTGTGTGACCTTGTGCTTCACCCTGCTAGTCCAGACAGCACCTCTTTTCCTCATCCTCTCCCCTCCCTCTCCCCTCCCTCTCCCCTCTCCCCTCAACCACACCCCTCACACTCAACAACAACATTCGTAAGCAAAATATAAATACGTATAAAAATTATTCTGTATTGTTTTTCCTTCAAGGCTGGAGGACAATGTGTGTGTGTGTGTGTGTGTGTGTGTGTGTGTGTATGTATGTGTGTGTGTGTGTGTGTGTGTGTGTGTGTGTGTGTGTGTGTGTGTGTGTGTGTGTGTGTGTGTGTACTCACCTAACTGTACTCACCTAATTGTGGTTGCAGGGGTCGAGACTCAGCTCCTGCCCCCGCCTCTTCACTGATCGCTACTGGGTCCTCTCTCTCTCTGCTTCCTGAGCTTTGTCATACCTCTTCTTAAAACTATGTATGGTTCCTGCCTCCACTACTTCGCTTGCTAGGCTATTCCACTTGCTGACAACTCTATGACTGAAGAAATACTTCCTAACGTCCCTGTGACTCGTCTGAGTCTTCAGCTTCCGGTTGTGACCCCTTGTCCCTGTGTCCCCTCTCTGGAACATCCTATCTCTGTCCACCTTGTCTATTCCCCGCAGTATCTTGTATGTCGTTATTATGTCTCCCCTGACCCTTCTGTCCTCCAGTGTCGTCAGTCCGATTTCCCTTAACCTTTCCTCGTACGACATTCCCTTGAGCTCTGGGACTAGCCTTGTTGCAAACCTTTGTACTTTCTCTAACTTCTTGACGTGCTTGACCAGGTGTGGGTTCCAGACTGGTGCTGCATACTCCAGTATGGGCCTAACATACACAGTGTACAGTGTCTTGAACGATTCCTTATTAAGGTATCGGAACGCTATTCTCAGGTTTGCCAGGCGCCCGTATGCTGCAGCAGTTATTTGGTTGATGTGTGCCTCCGGTGACGTGCTCGGTGTTATGGTCACCCCAAGGTCTTTCTCCCTGAGTGAGGTCTGTAGTCTTTGTCCACCTAGCCTATACTCTGTCTGCGGTCTTCTTTGCCCCTCCCCAATCTTCATGACTTTGCATTTGGCTGGATTGAATTCGAGAAGCTAGTTACTGGACCACATGTCCAGCCTGTCCAGGTCTCTTTGCAGTCCTGCCTCATCCTCGTCCGATTTAATTCTTCTCATCAACTTCACATCATCTGCGAACAGGGACACTTCAGAGTCTATTCCTTCCATCATGTCGTTCACATATATCAAAAATAGCACTGGTCCTAGAACTGACCCCTGTGGGACCCCGCTCGTAACAGGCGCCCACTGTGATACCTCTTCACGTACCATGACTCGTTGCTGCCTCCCTGTCAGGTATTCCCTTATCCATTGCAGTGCCCTCCCTTTTACATGCGCCTGATCCTCCAGCTTCTGCACTAATCTCTTGTGGGGAACTGTGTCAAAGGCCTTCCTGCAGTCTAGGAAAACGCAATCTACCCACCCCTCTCGTGTCTTACTTCTGTTACCTTGTCATAAAACTCCAGGAGGTTTGTGATACAGGATTTGCCTTCCATGAACCCATGCTGGTTTTCATTTATAATCTTGTTCCTTTCCAGGTGTTCGACCACTCTCCTCCTGATAATCTTCTCCATGACTTTGCACACAATACATGTCAGAGACACAGGTCTGTAGTTTAGTGCCTCGTTTCTGTTTCCTTTCTTAAATATGGGGACTACATTAGCTGTCTTCCATTTCTCAGGTAGTTGCCCAGTTTCAAGGGATGTGTTGAAGATTGTGGTTAGAGGCACGCACAGCATCTCTGCTCCTTCTCTAAGGACCCATGGGGAGATATTGTCCGGTCCCATCGCCTTTGAGGTGTCAAGGTCACTTAAGAGCTTTTTCACCTCCTCCTCAGTTGTTCGTATGTCATCCAACACTTGTTGGTATATTCCCTCTTGATGTTCCCTTCTGTGCTGTCTTCCCACAGCCCTTCCTGTCTCTACTGTAAAAACTTCCTTAAATCTCCTGTTCAGCTCCTCACATACCTCCTGATCATTTCTTGTGAGTTCTCCACCTTCTGTCCTTAATCTGATCACCTGGTCTTTGACTGTTGTCTTCCTCCTGATGTGGCTATGCAACAGTTTCGGGTCAGTCTTGATTCTCGATGCTATGTCATTTTCATACTGTCGCTGGGCCTCCCTCCTTACCTGTGCATACTCATTCCTGGCTCTGCGACTGATCTCCCTATTTTCGTGTGTTCTCTGCCTTCTGTACTTTTTCCATTCTCTATTGCACTTTGTTTTTGCCTCCTTACACCGTCGGGTAAACCAGGGGCTCGTTCTGGTCTTCCCGTTGTTACTGTTGCCCTTGGGAATAAACTTTTCCACTGCCTCCTTGCATTTTGTTGTTACATATTCCATCATTTCATTTACTGGCTTTCCTGCCAGTTCTCTGTCCCACTAGACCTCCCGCAGGAAGTTCTTCAACCCTATGTAGTCCCCTCTTTTATAGTTAGGCTTTTCCCATTCTACTCCTGTTATTCTCTCCACTTGCAGTTCTACTATGTATTCAAAGCACAGAACCACGTGGTCGCTAGCTCCTAGGGGACTCTCATACTTGATGTCCTCAATGTCTGAGCTGCCCAGGGTGAACACAAGGTCCAATCTTGCTGGTTCATCCTCCCCTTTCACTCTGGTAGTGTCCTTAACATGTTGGTGCATGAGGTTTTCCAGCACCATGTCCAACATCCTGGCTCTCCATGTTTCGGGACCCCCATGTGGCTCCAGGTTTTCCCAGTCAATCTCCCTGTGTGTGTGTGTGTGTACTCACCTATTTGTACTCACCTATTTGTGGTTGCAGGGGTCGAGTCCTAGCTCCTGGCCCCGCCTCTTCACCGGTTGCTACTAGGCCCTCTCTCTCCCCGCTCCATGAGCTTTATCAAACCTCGTCTTAAAACTGTGTATGGTTCCTGCCTCCACTACGTCATTTTCTAGGCTATTCCACTGCCTTACAACTCTATGACTGAAGAAATACTTCCTACTATCTCTCTGACTCATTTGTGTCTTCAACTTCCAATTGTGGCCTCTTGTTTCTGTGTCCCCTCCCTGGAACATCCTGTCCTTGTCCACCTTGTCTATTCCACGCAGTATTTTATATGTCGTTATCATGTCTCCCCTGACCCTCCTGTCCTCCAGTGTCGTCAGGCCGATTTCCCTTAATCTTTCTTCATAGGACATTCCCCTTAGCTCTGGAACTAACCTTGTTGCAAACCTTTGTACTTTCTCTAGTTTCTTGACGTGCTTTATCAAGTGCAGGTTCCAAACAGGTGCTGCATACTCCAGTATGGAGTATGCAGCACCTGTTTGGAACCCGTGTGTGTGTGTGTGTGTGTGTGTGTGTGTGTGTGTGTGTGTGTGTGTGTGTGTGTGTGTGTGTGGGCGAAAGGTCGGGGGTGAAAGGAGGAGAGAGAGATGTAGTCGAGTAAGGGGAGCTAAGACCTAAATGGTGTTGTGAGAGATGTATTAGGGCCAGGTGGTGAGGGATGAATTAGGGCCAGGTGGTGAGGGATGAATTAGGGCCAGGTGGTGAGGGATGAATTAGGGCCAGGTGGTGAGGGATGAATTAGAGCCAGGTGGTGAGGGATGAATTAGGACCAGGTGGTGAGGGATGAATTAGGGCCAGGTGGTGAGCAATTAGGTTTGATCCAAGGAAAATTGAGCTCTAATTCCTTTGATCAAGAGCCCTTCACCAGTATCAAGGTCCTCCAGTCCTTGTTTTGAAGAATTTAAAATATAAACAGTCTTGAATGTTTCCTGATGGCTGGGGGTCACCGCCCCCCCGCCCGATCCCAGAGCAGGCCTCCTGCTTGATCCATCAGACTGTTGCTGACAGCCAGGCTTTTCAGAAACGCGAATTGAAGAAGATATAACTTGAAGGCAGCCGAGGGGGCGTTCACCCCCGGAATACCCTCCGGAGAGGGCCAAGGGGGCGGTGACTCCTCGAATACCCTCCGGAGAGGTCCGAGGGGGGCGTTGACCCTGGAATACCCTCCGGAGCGGACCGAGGGGGCGTTGATCCCTGGAATACCTTCCGGAGTGGACCGAGGGGGCGTTGACCCCTGGAATACCCTCCGGAGCGGACCGAGGGGGCGTTGACCCCGGGAATACCCTCCGGAGCGGGCCGAGGGGGCGTTGAGCCCCTGGAATACCCTCCGGAGCGGGCCGAGGGGGCGTTGACCCCCGGAATACCCTCTGGAGCGGGCCGAGGGGGGCGTTGACCTCCGGAATACCCTCCGGAGCGGGCCGAGGGGGGCGTTGACCCCTGGAATACCCTCTGGAGCGGGCCGAGGAGGGCGTTGACCCCCGGAATACCCTCCGGAGCGGGCCGAGGGGGGCGTTTACCCCCGGAATACCCTCCGGGTATAATAACATAAAGGAGGAACACTGCGGTAAAATAGTTTGCGTCAGTGAGTGGCGTCAGGACCCAGCTGCCGTCACCCATACTAGGCAAGTTCTTCTCAAACCCAAACACACCAACAAAAATATTTGCCCAACCCATTTTGACTGCTACCCAAGTACACTGAGTTACCTCTCAGTGTACACTGAGGTACAGTGTGTTGCCTCTCAGTGTACACTGAGGTACTGTGTTACCTCTCAGTGTACCAAGCCTCTTGCTCCTCTAGTGAGTAACTTCGACTTGGAGATTTAGGATCAATTCCTCCAAAATTTCTAAATGTAAATGATGATGTGTTTTTCTCGCCTATGTTCCAGGGAATACACTTTAAGGGACTGCAAACATTTATAATAATTTGGGTGATTGAATTATTCGAGGAATGAAGGTTCTTCATACATTCTCGAGTTCCTTGATTGGGAATACATAGTATACATACATATACATTATATACATACTGGTATAAACCTTGGTAATAAATACCGACAAGTTGGTCTAGTAAAACACGTAAGCAAACACTAGGAGATATTAGAAAACGTTAAGGTCCTCAGAGATTAAACACGTGACTTGAAGATTATCATCACTGGTTTAGCATCTGTTGTTTTGAAAGTTCTAGTTATCCAGTTTACCATTTTAATTCTGATTGTGATAATAACACTGTTGTGAGTCTTGGAAGTGAAATTCTCTGACATGATTACTCCTGTGTCTCTCAATTTCCTCTTCCACTGGACTGAGCCGTTTAAGTTTGTTTTATGTACTCTATTCCAGGTTTTCCAGAGCGGAGTAACTGGAAGGTATCCTGCGGGAGTATGTTGCATATGTCCATCATGTTGGTATATTATGACAGAAACGTTTCGCCTGCTCAGCAGGCTTCTGCAGTCAAATACAAGGAAATACAACACTTGACGTGGTAGTATTTCTGAGGTGATCAGTCCGGTGGTAGTAGTTCTGAGGTGATCAGTCCCGTGGTAGTAGTTCTGACGTGATCAGTCCCGTGGTAGTAGTTCTGACGTGATCAGTCCGGTGGTAGTAGTTCTGACGTGATCAGTCCCGTGGTAGTAGTTCTGACGTGATCAGTCCCGTGGTAGTAGTTCTGACGTGATCAGTCCGGTGGTAGTAGTTCTGACGTGATCAGTCCGGTGGTAGTAGTTCTGACGTGATCAGTCCGGTGGTAGTAGTTCTGACGTGATCAGTCCCGTGGTAGTAGTTCTGACGTGATCAGTCCGGTGGTAGTAGTTCTGACGTGATCAGTCCGGTGGTAGTAGTTCTGACGTGATCAGTCCGGTGGTAGTAGTTCTGACGTGATCAGTCCGGTGGTAGTAGTTCTGACGTGATCAGTCCGGTGGTAGTAGTTCTGACGTGATCAGTCCGGTGGTAGTAGTTCTGGCGTGATCAGTCCAGTGGTAGTAGTTCTGAGGTGATCAGTCCGGTGGTAGTAGTTCTGAGGTGATCAGTCCCGTGGTAGTAGTTCTGAGGTGATCAGTCCGGTGGTAGTAGTTCTGACGTGATCAGTCCGGTGGTAGTAGTTCTGAGGTGATCAGTCCGGTGGTAGTAGTTCTGAGGTGATCAGTCCCGTGGTAGTAGTTCTGAGGTGATCAGTCCGGTGGTAGTAGTTCTGAGGTGATCAGTCCGGTGGTAGTAGTTCTGAGGTGATCAGTCCGGTGGTAGTAGTTCTGACGTGATCAGTCCGGTGGTAGTAGTTCTGAGGTGATCAGTCCGGTGGTAGTAGTTCTGAGGTGATCAGTCCGGTGGTAGTAGTTCTGAGGTGATCAGTCCGGTGGTAGTAGTTCTGACGTGATCAGTCCGGTGGTAGTAGTTCTGAGGTGATCAGTCCGGTGGTAGTAGTTCTGAGGTGATCAGTCCGGTGGTAGTAGTTCTGAGGTGATCAGTCCGGTGGTAGTAGTTCTGGCGTGATCAGTCCGGTGGTAGTAGTTCTGAGGTGATCAGTCCGGTGGTAGTAGTTCTGACGTGATCAGTCCGGTGGTAGTAGTTCTGACGTGATCAGTCCAGTGGTAGTAGTTCTGACGTGATCAGTCCGGTGGTAGTAGTTCTGACGTGATCAGTCCGGTGGTAGTAGTTCTGAGGTGATCAGTCCGGTGGTAGTAGTTCTGACGTGATCAGTCCGGTGGTAGTAGTTCTGAGGTGATCAGTCCGGTGGTAGTAGTTCTGAGGTGATCAGTCCGGTGGTAGTAGTTCTGAGGTGATCAGTCCGGTGGTAGTAGTTCTGAGGTGATCAGTCCGGTGGTAGTAGTTCTGACGTGATCAGTCCGGTGGTAGTAGTTCTGACGTGATCAGTCCGGTGGTAGTAGTTCTGAGGTGATCAGTCCGGTGGTAGTAGTTCTGAGGTGATCAGTCCGGTGGTAGTAGTTCTGAGGTGATCAGTCCGGTGGTAGTAGTTCTGAGGTGATCAGTCCGGTGGTAGTAGTTCTGAGGTGATCAGTCCGGTGGTAGTAGTTCTGACGTGATCAGTCCGGTGGTAGTAGTTCTGAGGTGATCAGTCCGGTGGTAGTAGTTCTGACGTGATCAGTCCGGTGGTAGTAGTTCTGACGTGATCAGTCCCGTGGTAGTAGTTCTGAGGTGATCAGTCCAGTGGTAGTAGTTCTGACGTGATCAGTCCAGTGGTAGTAGTTCTGACGTGATCAGTCCAGTGGTAGTAGTTCTGACGTGATCAGTCCAGTGGTAGTAGTTCTGAGGTGATCAGTCCGGTGGTAGTAGTTCTGACGTGATCAGTCCAGTGGTAGTAGTTCTGACGTGATCAGTCCGGTGGTAGTAGTTCTGAGGTGATCAGTCCAGTGGTAGTAGTTCTGAGGTGATCAGTCCGGTGGTAGTAGTTCTGAGGTGATCAGTCCGGTGGTAGTAGTTCTGAGGTGATCAGTCCGGTGGTAGTAGTTCTGAGGTGATCAGTCCGGTGGTAGTAGTTCTGAGGTGATCAGTCCGGTGGTAGTAGTTCTGAGGTGATCAGTCCGGTGGTAGTAGTTCTGACGTGATCAGTCCGGTGGTAGTAGTTCTGAGGTGATCAGTCCGGTGGTAGTAGTTCTGAGGTGATCAGTCCGGTGGTAGTAGTTCTGAGGTGATCAGTCCAGTGGTAGTAGTTCTGACGTGATCAGTCCAGTGGTAGTAGTTCTGACGTGATCAGTCCGGTGGTAGTAGTTCTGACGTGATCAGTCCGGTGGTAGTAGTTCTGAGGTGATCAGTCCGGTGGTAGTAGTTCTGACGTGATCAGTCCGGTGGTAGTAGTTCTGAGGTGATCAGTCCAGTGGTAGTAGTTCTGACGTGATCAGTCCAGTGGTAGTAGTTCTGACGTGATCAGTCCGGTGGTAGTAGTTCTGACGTGATCAGTCCGGTGGTAGTAGTTCTGAGGTGATCAGTCCGGTGGTAGTAGTTCTGAGGTGATCAGTCCGGTGGTAGTAGTTCTGAGGTGATCAGTCCGGTGGTAGTAGTTCTGAGGTGATCAGTCCGGTGGTAGTAGTTCTGAGGTGATCAGTCCGGTGGTAGTAGTTCTGACGTGATCAGTCCGGTGGTAGTAGTTCTGAGGTGATCAGTCCGGTGGTAGTAGTTCTGAGGTGATCAGTCCGGTGGTAGTAGTTCTGAGGTGATCAGTCCGGTGGTAGTAGTTCTGACGTGATCAGTCCGGTGGTAGTAGTTTTGACGTGATCAGTCCGGTGGTAGTAGTTCTGAGGTGATCAGTCCAGTGGTAGTAGTTCTGAGGTGATCAGTCCAGTGGTAGTAGTTCTGACGTGATCAGTCCGGTGGTAGTAGTTCTGACGTGATCAGTCCGGTGGTAGTAGTTCTGAGGTGATCAGTCCGGTGGTAGTAGTTCTGAGGTGATCAGTCCAGTGGTAGTAGTTCTGACGTGATCAGTCCGGTGGTAGTAGTTCTGACGTGATCAGTCCGGTGGTAGTAGTTCTGAGGTGATCAGTCCGGTGGTAGTAGTTCTGAGGTGATCAGTCCAGTGGTAGTAGTTCTGAGGTGATCAGTCCGGTGGTAGTAGTTCTGACGTGATCAGTCCGGTGGTAGTAGTTCTGACGTGATCAGTCCGGTGGTAGTAGTTCTGACGTGATCAGTCCGGTGGTAGTAGTTCTGACGTGATCAGTCCGGTGGTAGTAGTTCTGACGTGAACAGTCCAGTGGTAGTAGTTCTGAGGTGATCAGTCCGGTGGTAGTAGTTCTGAGGTGATCAGTCCGGTGGTAGTAGTTCTGACGTGATCAGTCCGGTGGTAGTAGTTCTGACGTGAACAGTCCAGTGGTAGTAGTTCTGAGGTGATCAGTCCGGTGGTAGTAGTTCTGAGGTGATCAGTCCGGTGGTAGTAGTTCTGAGGTGATCAGTCCGGTGGTAGTAGTCCTGACGTGATCAGTCCGGTGGTAGTAGTCCTGACGTGATCAGTCCGGTGGTAGTAGTTCTGAGGTGATCAGTCCGGTGGTAGTAGTCCTGACGTGATCAGTCCGGTGGTAGTAGTCCTGACGTGATCAGTCCGGTGGTAGTAGTTCTGAGGTGATCAGTCCGGTGTTAGTAGTCCTGACGTGATCAGTCCGGTGGTAGTAGTTCTGAGGTGATCAGTCCGGTGGTAGTAGTCCTGACGTGATCAGTCCGGTGGTAGTAGTTCTGAGGTGATCAGTCCGGTGGTAGTAGTCCTGACGTGATCAGTCCGGTGGTAGTAGTCCTGACGTGATCAGTCCGGTGGTAGTAGTTCTGAGGTGATCAGTCCGGTGGTAGTAGTTCTGAGGTGATCAGTCCGGTGGTAGTAGTTCTGAGGTGATCAGTCCGGTGGTAGTAGTCCTGACGTGATCAGTCCGGTGGTAGTAGTCCTGACGTGATCAGTCCGGTGGTAGTAGTCCTGACGTGATCAGTCCGGTGGTAGTAGTCCTCACGTGATCAGTCCGGTGGTAGTAGTCCTGACGTGATCAGTCCGGTGGTAGTAGTTCTGACGTGATCAGTCCGGTGGTAGTAGTCCTGACGTGATCAGTCCGGTGGTAGTAGTTCTGACGTGATCAGTCCGGTGGTAGTAGTCCTGACGTGATCAGTCCGGTGGTAGTAGTTCTGACGTGATCAGTCCGGTGGTAGTAGTCCTGACGTGATCAGTCCGGTGGTAGTAGTCCTGACGTGATCAGTCCGGTGGTAGTAGTCCTGACGTGATCAGTCCGGTGGTAGTAGTCCTGACGTGATCAGTCCGGTGGTAGTAGTTCTGACGTGATCAGTCCGTTGGTAGTAGTCCTGACGTGATCAGTCCGGTGGTAGTAGTTCTGACGTGATCAGTCCAGTGGTAGTAGTTCTGAGGTGATCAGTCCAGTGGTAGTAGTTCTGAGGTGATCAGTCCAGTGGTAGTAGTCCTGACGTGATCAGTCCGGTGGTAGTAGTTCTGACGTGATCAGTCCGGTGGTAGTAGTCCTGACGTGATCAGTCCGGTGGTAGTAGTCCTGACGTGATCAGTCCGGTGGTAGTAGTCCTGACGTGATCAGTCCGGTGGTAGTAGTTCTGACGTGATCAGTCCGGTGGTAGTAGTCCTGACGTGATCAGTGCGTCACTCTTGCTAGGTGGTATACCAACAAACTATACAGTAACTTGCTGGTATTGTATACCATGAGTAATAAGGTAGAGCAAGAGATGTGGTAAACTTCCACTGAGACACCTGGTTCCCTCTTCCCCAGGATGCCACCCACGACAGTGGACTACACTCAGGAGACCTACACCAAGGTGTCAGAGACCTACACCAAGGTGTCAGAGACCTACACCAAGGTGTCAGAGACCTATCGGTCTCCACTGAACATGTCTCTCTCTCTCTCTCTCTCTCTCTCTCTCTCTCTCTCTCTCTCTCTCTCTCTCTCACACACAGTATATTCTGTTTTAAATCTACAACCAGATATATTATTATTATTTGCAGTAATATTTAACTTTGATCTGATTACTTATTAAGCAAATTTCCCAGTGCGACAAGTGTCCCCTGGGTTACTAACCCACCTGGTTAATAATCTTGGGTTATACTGGGTTACTAACCCACCTGGTTAATAATCTTGGGTTATACTGGGTTACTAACCCACCTGGTTAATAATCTTGGGTTATACTGGGTTACTAACCCACCTGGTTAATAATCTTGGGTTATACTGGGTTACTAACCCACCTGGTTAATGATCTTGGGTTACACTTGGTTACCAACCCAATTGGTTAATAACCTTGGGTTATACTGGATTACTAACCCACCTGGTTAATAATCTTGGGTTATACTGGGTTACCAACCCACCTGGTTAATAATCTTGGGTTATACTGGGCTAATAACCCACCTGGTTAATAATCTTGGGCTATACTGGGTTACTAACCCACCTGGCTAATAATCTTGGGTTATACTGGGTTACCAACCCAACTGGTTAATAATCTTGGGTTATACTGGGTTATTAACCCACTGGTTAATATTCTTGGGTTACACTGGGTTATTAACCCACCTGGTTAATAATCTTGGGTTATACTGGGTTACCAACCCACCTGGTTAATAATCTTGGGTTATACTGGGTTACTAACCCACCTGGTTAATAATCTTGGGTTATACTGGGTTACCAACCCACCTGGTTAATAATCTTGGGTTATACTGGGTTACTAACCCACCTGGTTAATAATCTTGGGTTATACTGGGTTACCAACCCACCTAGTTAATAATCTTGGGTTATTCCTGGTTACCAACCCACCTGGTTAATAATCTTGGGTTATACTGGGTTACCAACCCACCTGGTTAATAATCTTGGGTTATACTGGGTTACTAACCCACCTGGTTAATAATCTTGGGTTACACTGGGTTACCAACACAACTGGTTAATAATCTTGGGTTATACTGGGTTACTAACCCACCTGGTTAATAATCTTGGGCTATACTGGGTTACCAACCCACCTGGTTAATAATCTTGGGCTATACTGGGTTACTAACCCACCTGGTTAATAACCCACCTGGTTAATAATCTTGGGTTACACTTGGTTACCAACACAACTGGTTAATAATCTTGGGTTATACTGGGTTACTAACCCACCTGGTTAATAATCTTGGGTTATACTGGGTTACCAACCCACCTGGTTAATAATCTTGGGTTACACTGGGTTACTAACCCACCTGTTTAATAATCTTGGGTTATACTGAATTACTAACCCACCTGGTTAATAATCTTGGGTTATACTTGGTTACCAACCCACCTGGTTAATAATCTTGGGTTATTCCTGGTTACCAGCCCACCTGGTTAATAATCTTGGGTTATACTGGGTTACCAACCCACCTGGTTAATAATCTTGGGTTATACTGGGTTACCAACCCACCTGGTTAATAATCTTGGGTTATACTGGGTTACCAACCCACCTAGTTAATAATCTTAGGTTATACTGGGTTACCAACCCACCTAGTTAATAATCTTAGGTTATACTGGGTTACCAACCCACCTAGTTAATAATCTTAGGTTATACTGGGTTACCAACCCACCTGGTTAAAAATCTTAGGTTATACTGGGTTACCAACCCACCTGGTTAATACTCTTAGGTTATACTGGGTTACCAACCCACCTGGTTAATAATCTTAGGTTATACTGGGTTACCAACCCACCTGGTTAATAATCTTAGGTTATACTGGGTTACCAACCCACCTGGTTAATAATCTTAGGTTATACTGGGTTACCAACCCACCTGGTTAATAATCTTAGGTTATACTGGGTTACCAACCCACCTGGTTAATAATCTTAGGTTATACTGGGTTACCAACCCACCTGGTTAATAAACCCACCTGGTTAATAATCTTAGGTTATACTGGGTTACCAACCCACCTGGTTAATAACCTTAGGTTATACTGGGTTACGAACCCACCTGGTTAATAATCTTAGGTTATACTGGGTTACCAACCCACCTGGTTAATAATCTTAGGTTATACTGGGTTACCAACCCACCTGGTTAATAATCTTAGGTTATACTGGGTTACCAACCCACCTGGTTAATAATCTTAGGTTATACTGGGTTACCAACCCACCTGGTTAATAATCTTAGGTTATACTGGGTTACCAACCCACCTGGTTAATAATCTTAGGTTATACTGGGTTACCAACCCACCTGGTTAATAATCTTAGGTTATACTGGGTTACCAACCCACCTGGTTAATAATCTTAGGTTATACTGGGTTACCAACCCACCTGGTTAATAATCTTAGGTTATACTGGGTTACCAACCCACCTGGTTAATAATCTTAGGTTATACTGGGTTACCAACCCACCTGGTTAATAATCTTAGGTTATACTGGGTTACCAACCCACCTGGTTAATAATCTTAGGTTATACTGGGTTACCAACCCACCTGGTTAATAATCTTAGGTTATACTGGGTTACCAACCCACCTGGTTAATAATCTTAGGTTATACTGGGTTACCAACCCACCTGGTTAATAATCTTAGGTTATACTGGGTTACCAACCCACCTGGTTAATAATCTTAGGTTATACTGGGTTACCAACCCACCTAGTTAATAATCTTAGGTTATACTGGGTTACCAACCCACCTGGTTAATAATCTTAGGTTATACTGGGTTACCAACCCACCTGGTTAATAATCTTAGGTTATACTGGGTTACTAACCCACCTGGTTAATAATCTTAGGTTATACTGGGTTACTAACCCACCTGGTTAATAATCTTAGGTTATACTGGGTTACCAACCCACCTGGTTAATAATCTTAGGTTATACTGGGTTACCAACCCACCTGGTTAATAATCTTAGGTTATACTGGGTTACCAACCCACCTAGTTAATAATCTTAGGTTATACTGGGTTACCAACCCACCTGGTTAATAATCTTAGGTTATACTGGGTTACCAACCCACCTGGTTAATAATCTTAGGTTATACTGGGTTATTAACCCACCTGGTTAATAATCTTAGGTTATACTGGGTTATCAACCCACCTAGTTAATAATCTTAGGTTATACTGGGTTACCAACCCACCTAGTTAATAATCTTAGGTTATACTGGGTTATCAACCCACCTAGTTAATAATCTTAGGTTATACTGGGTTACCAACCCACCTAGTTAATAATCTTAGGTTATACTGGGTTACCAACCTCAATATTATAGCACTAACGGAAACTTTAGTGTTTAAGACGGACATTCAGGTGCCCTTCTAGCACGCTGCTCTACTTATTAATTATAAACCTTCCTTAATATTTACTTAAAACTAACACACCGATAACCATTATAAGTAATAAGGTAATTCAATATTATTTACATAAATTACCCTTGTAATTAATAAATACATTAGTCAGCGCTTAATGGGAGTGTTACAGAGAATGATAATTTGATCCTCTTAGTGATACACAACAGTCAACTCTCAGATACAACACAGTGTCAGGGGCCCAAGACTGTTCAGCTGCTTCCCAGCATACATAATTGAGATTACCAGTAGATCCCTGGCTATTAATGTTGGTTATAATCGTGATCATATTTCTTAAAGGGGTGGACTGGTAAGCCAGCGGAAGGCCTCGGTCAGATGACTTAAAGCTCCAGCTGTGGGTCATCCTATGACTAAGACCCGCGTCAGGAAACACTTGTCCTGTTTCCTGACAGACAGTACCTAACTAGACTCCTGGCTGTCTTCAGGAGGAAAGTGGACAGGCACCTGAAGTCAGTACCTGACCAGCCGGGCTCTGGTTCCTGCGTCGGCTTGCGTGCGGTCAGCAGTAACAGTCTGGTTGAGATCCGGGCCTCGGGGGGCGTTGACCCCCTGAACACCCTTCAGTTAGACTCCAGGTACCTACTTAATGCTAGGTGAGCAGGAGCAGCAGGTGTTAGAAAACTTGCCCAGGCAAACTCCAGGTACTTCCTGCCTTGTGTGAGGTTTGTGTAGGCCTACCTTAATCAGGAAGAATGTGTAGGCCCACCTTGATCACGAAAAATGTGCGTAGGCCTACCTTGACCAAGAAGATTGTGTATAAACCTACCTTAATCAGGAAGTAGACTGTGTATAGACCTACGTTGATAAGGAAGATTGTGTGTAGGCCTACTTTGATCGGGTAGAATATGTATAGACCTACCTTGATCAGGAGGTAGAATGTGAGAGACGGTCCAGCAACAGCCAGGAAGAGTAGCACCAGCATGGTGGGCCATAGCAGGCGGGCCATGGCCCTGCTACCATTGTGGCCCGCCGGCCCGCACCCGCTGGCCCGCGTCCTGGCCGCAGGGAGGCCACACTCGGGTAGGGCCACACCCTCTTGCCAGTCTCCTTCATGTGTGTCTGGACCACCTCGGGCCGCACTGGGCCACCATGGCCCTACAAGCGAAGCCCCCCCTACCTCTGGCACCTCAACCGCCACGTGGGCTCTGGCACTACACCTTCCCTCGGTGGCACTACTCTAGCTCTGGGACCCACACGAACGGAGGATCAAGCCTCCACTATTCCTGGTATAGAACCCACACGGACTGGAGATGAATCAGTAATTCTCTCTAGTTCACAATAACACCTGTAGTAAACACCTGTGGCTACACACACACGTGTAGGCTACACTGACCACCTATTCTTCAGGTAAGACACCTGACTTCACCTTCACCTGGCGGGCCACAACACTATTATCAGTAATATACCCAACAGGGTCCCACATACACACAGTACACTTTGATAATCCTGGGAGAAGGTGCTTTAAACGACAGGTGACGGGAATGTTTTGGGCCGCGAGGTGGGACGTTGTGATACCCGTGCGTGTGAGGGTATGTAGCAGGGCACGACAACTGGGTACCTCCACCACCGTCCAGGTCATACCCGACACTAGTCTGCCCACACCAACCGTTCGGGCACAGCACTCCCACAACGTCTGGCAGCTGCGCCCACACACCCATGCACACACTCTCCTACACACACACTCCTACACACACACACACACACACACACACACACACACACACACACACACACACACACACACACACACACACACACACACACACACACACACAGAAATAATAGGAAACAGAAATAATAGGAAGACCAAGACGAGTCCTTGGTTTACCCGAAGGTGTAGGGAGGCAAAAGCTAAGTGCAACAGAGAATGGAAAAGGTACAGGAGGCATAGGACCCAGGAAAACAAGGAGATTAGTAGAAGAGCCAGAAACGAGTATGCGCAGATAAGGAGGGAGGCCCAGAGACAGTATGAAAACGACATAGCATCGAAAGTCAAATCTGACCCGAAACTGCTGTATAGCCACATTAGGAAGAAGACAACAGTCAAGGACCAGGTGATAAGGCTGAGGAAAGAAGGTGGGGAACTCACAAGAAACGATCAAGAGGTATGTGAGGAGCTCAACACGAGATTTAAGGAAGTATTTACAGTAGAGACAGGAAGGACTCTGGGGGGACAGACCAGATGGGGACACCAACAAGGAATACACCAACAAGTGTTGGACGACATACATACAGATGAGGAGGAGGTGAAGAAACTGCTAAGGGACATCGATACCTCAAAGGCAATGGGACCGGACAACATCTCTCCATGGGTCCTTAGAGAGGGAGCAGATATGTTGTGCGTACCACTTACCACAATCTTCAACACATCCCTGGAAACTGGGCAACTACCTGAGGTATGGAAGACAGCAAATGTAGTTCCCATTTTCAAAAAAGGAGACAGAAAAGAGGCACTAAACTATAGACCTGTGTCATTGACGTGTATAGTATGCAAAATTATGGAGAAGATTATCAGGAGGAGAGTGGTGGAGCACCTGGAATGGAACAGGAGTATAAATGCCAACCAGCACGGATTCACGGAAGGCAAATCCTGTGTCACAAACCTTCTGGAGTTTTATGATAAAATAACAGAAGTAAGACAAGAGAGAGAGGGGTGGGTTGATTGCATCTTCTTGGACTGCAAGAAGGCCTTTGACACAGTTCCTCACAAGAGATTAGTGCAGAAGCTAGAGCATCAGGCGCATATAACAGGAAGGGCACTGCAATGGATCAGAGAATACCTGACAGGGAGGCAACAACGAGTCATGGTACGTAATGATGTATCACAGTGGGCACCTGTGACGAGCGGGGTCCCACAGGGGTCGGTCCTAGGACCAGTGCTATTTTTGGTATATGTGAACGACATGACGGAAGGGTTAGACTCAGAAGTGTCCCTGTTTGCAGATGATGTGAAGTTAATGAGGAGAATTAAATCTGATGAGGACCAGGCAGGACTTCAAAGAGACCTGGACAGACTGGACACCTGGTCCAGCAAATGGCTTCTCGAATTTAATCCTGCCAAATGCAAAGTCATGAAGATAGGGGAAGGGCACAGAAGACCACAGACAGAGTATAGGCTAGGTGGCCAAAGACTGCAAACCTCACTCAAGGAGAAAGATCTTGGGGTGAGTATAACACCGAGCATGTCTCCGGAAGCACACATCAATCAGATAACTGCTGCAGCATATGGGCGCCTGGCAAACCTGAGAACAGCATTCCGACACCTTAGTAAGGAATCATTCAAGACACTGTACACCGTGTATGTCAGGCCCATACTGGAGTATGCAGCACCTGTTTGGAACCCGCACTTGATAAAGCACGTCAAGAAACTAGAGAAAGTACAAAGGTTTGCAACAAGGTTAGTTCCAGAGCTAAGGGGAATGTCCTATGAAGAAAGATTAAGGGAAATCGGCCTGACGACACTGGAGGACAGGAGGGTCAGGGGAGACATGATAACGACATATAAAATACTGCGTGGAATAGACAAGGTGGACAAGGACAGGATGTTCCAGGGAGGGGACACAGAAACAAGAGGCCACAATTGGAAGTTGAAGACACAAATGAGTCAGAGAGATAGTAGGAAGTATTTCTTCAGTCATAGAGTTGTAAGGCAGTGGAATAGCCTAGAAAATGACGTAGTGGAGGCAGGAACCATACACAGTTTTAAGACGAGGTTTGATAAAGCTCATGGAGCGGGGAGAGAGAGGGTCTAGTAGCAACCGGTGAAGAGGCGGGGCCAGGAGCTAGGACTCGACCCCTGCAACCACAAATAGGTGAGTACACAGGAGCTTGGACTCGACCCCTGCAACCTCAACTAGGTGAGTACACACACACACAGGGGGAGAGGACCTAGTAGCGATCAGTGAAGAGGCGGGGCCAGGAGCTGAGTCTAGATCCCTGCAACCACAATTAGGTGAGTACACACACACACACACACACACACACACACACACACACACACACACACACACACACACACACACACACAACAAGAGATTCAAAGAAGTGTTCACAGAGGAGACAGAAGGGACTCCAGAAAGATGGAGAGGTGGGGCACACCACCAAGTGCTGGACACAGTGCACACAACCGAGGAAGAAGTGAAGAGGCTTCTGAGTGAGCTAGATACCTCAAAGGCAATGGGGCCAGATAACATTTCCCCATGGGTATTGAGAGAGGGAGCAGAGGCGCTATGTGTACCCCTAACAACAATATTCAATACATTTATCGAAACAGGGAGATTGCCTGAGGCATGGAAGACAGCAAATGTAGTCCCAATCTTTAAAAAAGGAGACAGACATGAAGCATTAAACTACAGACCAGTGTCACTGACATGTATAGTATGCAAAATCATGGAGAAGATTATCAGGAGAAGAGTGGTGGAACACCTAGAAAGGAACGATCTCATCAACAGCAGCCAACATGGTTTCAGGGACGGGAAATCCTGTGTCACAAACCTACTGGAGTTCTATGACATGGTGACAGCAGTAAGCCAAGAGAGAGAGGGGTGGGTGGATTGCATTTTCTTGGACTGCAAGAAGGCGTTTGACACAGTTCCACACAAGAGATTGGTGCAAAAACTGGAGGACCAAGCAGGAATAACAGGGAAGGCACTACAATGGATCAGGGAATACTTGTCAGGAAGACAGCAGCGAGTCATGGTACGTGGCGAGGTGTCAGAGTGGGCACCTGTGACCAGCGGGGTCCCGCAGGGGTCAGTCCTAGGACCAGTGCTGTTTCTGGTATTTGTGAACGACATGACGGAAGGAATAGACTCTGAGGTGTCCCTGTTTGCAGATGACGTGAAGTTGATGAGAAGAATTCACTCGATCGAAGACCAGGCAGAACTACAAAGGGATCTGGACAGGCTGCAGACCTGGTCCAGCAATTGGCTCCTGGAGTTCAATCCCACCAAGTGCAAAGTCATGAAGATTGGGGAAGGGCAAAGAAGGCCGCAGACGGAGTACAGTCTAGGGGGTCAGAGACTACAAACCTCACTCAAGGAAAAAGATCTTGGGGTGAGTATAACACCAGGCACATCTCCTGAAGCGCACATCAACCAAATAACTGCTGCAGCATATGGGCGCCTAGCAAACCTCAGAACAGCATTCCGACATCTTAATAAGGAATCGTTCAGGACCCTGTACACCGTGTACGGCACCAGTTTGGAACCCACACCTAGCCAAGCACGTGAAGAAACTAGAGAAAGTGCAAAGGTTCGCAACAAGACTAGTCCCAGAGCTAAGAGGTATGTCCTACGAGGAGAGGTTAAGGGAAATCAACCTGACGACACTGGAGGACAGGAGAGATAGGGGGGACATGATAACGACATACAAAATACTGAGAGGAATTGACAAGGTGGACAAAGACAGGATGTTCCAGAGATTGGACACAGTAACAAGGGGACACAGTTGGAAGCTGAAGACACAGATGAATCACAGGGATGTTAGGAAGTATTTCTTCAGCCACAGAGTAGTCAGTAAGTGGAATAGTTTGGGAAGCGATGTAGTGGAGGCAGGATCCATACATAGCTTTAAGCAGAGGTATGATAAAGCTCACGGCTCAGGGAGAGTGACCTAGTAGCGATCAGTGAAAAGGCGGGGCCAGGAGCTCGGACTCGACCCCCGCAACCTCAACTAGGTGAGTACAACTAGGTGAGTACACACACACATTTCTTCAGCCTTAATTAAAGTTGACAGAAGTGGAACAATCTGGAGAATGAGGTAGTGGAGGCAGGATCCATACATAGCTTTAAAAAGAGGTACGATAAAGCTCATGGAGCAGGGAGAGAGTAGACCTAACAGACACTGGCGAAGATTGGAGCCAGAAGCTGTGAATCGACACGTGCAACGATAAATAGGTAATTACACACACACACACACACACACACACACACACACACACACACACACACACACACACACACACATACACACACAATGGTCACTCCTCACAGAGCTGCTGGACAACGAGGTACAAGAAGCGAGACAAGAGAGAGAGAATTAGTGGCCGCATGTTATTGGACTGAAATATTTTTAACAGGTGCCGCACTAGAGTGAGACAAGAGCTGGAGGAGCAGCAGCAGGAATAACCTGGAAGCAGTGTAGCTGAGGAAGGTCCTCGTGGGTCCTACAACAGAGAAATAAATTATACAGAGGTTGGTTGTGGTTGTGGTTCACTTGGTTACAGGTTAGGTTAGTTAAGGTTTATCAGGAAACAGGACAAGTGTTTGTTGGGTCTTGCTCATATGATGACCCGCAGCTGGAGCTTTTGGTCATCTGACCGAGTCCTTTTGCTGGCTTACCGGTCCTGATTATGCCCACTTAGTATGTATTTGCTTACAGTTTGATGCAATTATGATACAAATACAGTTCGATAAATGGAAGATGTTTCGGGGGGTCAACGCCCCGGCGGTCCGGTCCACTTATAATGTAAAGCATTTCTGGGAAACTAATTCTAAAGCTTACCACTTAATTCCAGTCCTGACATAGAATTTTCGTCAGCAGTGTATGGCAGTATTTACCTGAAGTCTTTCCCTGAACGAGATACAGTCAGGTTTCTCGGCCTTCTACTTAATCGACGAATCTCCAGGCAACCTGAATAAACCTGAATAAACTTACTTACTTACTTACTTACCTCATATAATCTCCCTGAAAGCAACTTGTCTTAAAACCCTCGCTCATCTTTCTTGGCTGCCCGAAATGCTCATGCATTCTAGCTGTTTTCTCTGTGCTTGACATGTAAAACATTGCGCTGTACAAAGAAATAAATGATTTGATGTGATTTTAATTTGATTTGGAGGGGGGAGGGTTGATAGACCAACTCTCCTTCGTCTTCATTCTGCCCTAATCTTCTCAAAACTGGACTATGGCGACCGGCTATGTTCTGCAGCCGCTCTCGCAACTCTTTCTAAACTTGATCCCATTCATCATCAGGAATTACGATTGTATCTAAACGCTTTTCGATCCTTCCCGGTTGAGTGCCTGTATGCAGAGACGTATATTCCATCTTCCCACAATCGACGTGATGCTCATTGTTTCCGATATTTCGTCAACTCTCGCGACTTTCACGATCCTTCTGCATACAGGATAGTAACAGACGTTAGTAGAAGTCCTTTATTTCATCGCCGCCCCTATTTATTCCGTCCATTTTCTCTTCGTATCCACTCTGTCTTGGTTTCTCTTCATTTACCCCCTATATATATGTTCATCCGGCATCTAACTTTTCTCTTTCCCATTGGAAAGCTCAGATGATTTGTCTGTGTTTCCCAACTTCCGTACGTGAAAACTCAATTACCTGCTGTAGCTTCTCGCTGTTATTCTTAACCACTTCCACTTCCAAGATCACATTCTCATGCCGTTGCAGTTTTAGACTGATGATTCTAAAACAACGGCGTTCGAGTTGATACATAAATTGTATTTCTGTCAAACCTTGTTCGGACACATGTCTCGCTCATAGGGATAACAGTTCTCTGTTAGTGTCAGGTAAAGACCCACAGGATATAGCTAATGTAATAACACTGGAACTGGAGTCCTGCAGCAAATGGTTAGTAGACAAACTATCGTTACACCTCGGGAAAACGGAAGCCATACTCTTTGGCACGAAACATCAACTGAGATAAGACTACCATCCCACGAGCCCCTTTGGGGCGGGGCAGATGGCAGACCAGAGGCCTAGCTTCTCCCTACGAGCCCCGTGAGGGTGGGGACTGTGGCTAGGCCTGGGGACACTTGGTCCCAAAGATGAGGGGGTACTTGTACCTCCTCCCATGGGAGACTTAGGTCTCGAGATACTCCCCAGATAGGGAGCCAAGGCCGGGTCACCACTACCTGGAAAAGACCCGGGCCGGGAGAATACCGGCGAATAAAAAAAAAATCAACTGAGAAGGGTAAATAATTTTAATGTCTGGTGTAATGGGGAACCCATCATTTCAGTTTCCTTAGTAAAATATCTGGGAATCCCTTTTGACCCATGCATGTCAGGAGAATTAACAGGGAACAGTGTAGTAAAGACAGCGAATGTCAGACTGAAGTTCCTGTATAGACAAGCACAGTGTCTACCTACTGAGGCTCGCAGGACCCTATGTCTAGCCCTTATACAATGCCATATGGACTACGCTTGCTCTTCATGGTACTCTACCTTGATGAAAGATGAAAGATAGACTGCAAATCACCCAGAGCAAAATGGCAGGACTCATCCTGGACCTGGGATCAAGAGAACATGTAGGCCAGGATGAATTACAACAATTTAATATGCTGAATGTTGAAAACAGTAAAACAAATGTAGCTAAATCAAGTTGATAAAATTACTCACAGTGTCCAGAATATCTTGCTACCAATTTTGTCAAGACTGAGAACCGCAGCAATCATAGTACTAGGGGAAGAGAGCACAAATTTGTAGTAGCCACAGTCAGTGGCCAGGCTTCAAACACCTTTTATTGTTGATTTAGAAAGACACGTAAGCAAACACTATAACATATTTATTAGAAAACGTTTTCTAATAAATATGTTATAGTGTTTGCTTACGTGTCTTTCTAAACCAACTTGTCGGTATTTATTACCAAGGTTTATACCACCTTTTATTGTACACCAATAAAGGAATGGAATGGACCCCAATGGAAATAAGTCACTCTGTCTGACTTTTTTGGGTTATATCAGGTTCTCTACACATATGCTGCTATGTATGATAATTCTATGTAACTGTATTTGTGTATACCTGAATAAACTTACTTGTACATGTCAAAGCCAGTCATAGCATAAACTAGGATAACCCAGTGAGGTATTTGACAGACCCTCACCTGTGGTCCCATGATGCAGAGGCTCTTCATCCAAGGTACCGAATCTGTTTTGACACTCCTGGCATCGAGCCTGATTGATTTCGTTTGATATTTTAGTAAGGAATAAATAAATGGGATAAAACCATTGAGTATGGCCAAGCAAATTTTCTTTATTAGCTTAAAGCCCAACACAGAAAACGGTATCAACAATAATATATATTTGGGGAGACTTATGTCTTATTGTACACAATATATGCAGACATTTTACTTTAGAGATAATTTTAGAGATTAAAATATTCCTTAGTGGTGATAAACATATATGAAGGGCGACTGAGGCTGGTATGAGATTTAATGTAAATTGAAAAAACAACAGAAAGCCTGATGTCGAAGGGAGGGACAGTGGGAAGGACAGTACGAAGGAGGGAGGGACAGAGGGAAGGACAGTAGGAAGGAGGGAGGGACAGAGGGAAGGACAGTGGGAAGGAAGGAGGGAGGGACAGAGGGAAGGACAGTGGGAAGGAAGGAGGGAGGGACAGAGGGAATGACAGTGGGAAGGAAGGAGGGACAGAGGGAAGGGCAGTGGGAAGGAAGGACAGAGGGAAGGACAGTGGGAAGGAAGGAGGGACAGAGGGAAGGACAGTGGGAAGGAAGGAGGGAGGGACAGAGGGAATGACAGTGGAAGGAAGGAGGGACAGAGGGAAGGGCAGTGGGAAGGAAGGAGGGACAGTGGGAAGGAAGGAGGGAGTGACAGAGGGAATGACAGTGGGAAGGAAAGAGGGACAGAGGGAAGGGCAGTGGGAAGGAAGGAGGGACAGAAGGAAGGACAGTGGGAAGGAAGGAGGGACAGAGGGAAGGACAGTGGGAAGAAAGGAGGGACAGAGGGAAGGACAGTGGGAAGGAAGGAGGACAGAGGGAAGGAAGGAGGACAGTGGGAAGGAAGGAGGACAGAGGGAAGGAAGGAGGACAGTGGGAAGGAAGGAGGACAGTGGGAAGGAAGGAGGACAGAGGGAAGGACAGTGGGAAGGAAGGAGGGACAGTGGGAAGGAGAGAGTAAGGTATACGAGTGTAAGGGAAGCATGCACAGAACATATAACCAGACTAAAGTTCCTCTACAGACAGACGCAGTCTCTACCAACTAAAGCTACACCCTACATCTAACTCTCATACATTTACAAAGTCACACAGTGTGACTGTAAATGGTCCAAGTCGGACCGACTCTTCATGTGCGGGTTATTTGTGTATCATTCCAGTCACGGTATTTAGCTCTCATCCAGTGTATTACTGGCGACTCTTGTTCCTTATGGTACTTTGCCTTAAAAAAAAAAAAAACTGAAATATAGGCTACAAATCAGCCAGAACAAAATGGTGAGATTCATTCTGGACCTGAGTCCAAGAGAGCATGTAGGCCAGAATGAATTACAACAAACCGGACATGCTGAATGTTGAAGACTGAGTAAATCAACTAAAACTAAATTGTGATGAATGGTTTAGAAAACCGACAAGCTGAAGAATTGAGACACTCTGCAACACATGGGAATCACATCTGTCAGACACTGCAACATCATGGGATCTTGGTATACAAAGACTTCAACGCTTGCCCAACCTTTGGACGACGACCTACTTACACTAGTGGCAGGTCCCACTGTGATCCCGCCTCCTCCTGCTTCACCTCGTCTGACTGCAGTATATAAGTCACCTCTCTGGCCCTATGCTGCACTTCCTACAAGAGTGATGGACTGAACACATCGTTTCCAGGTTGAGGGACTGATTACCTCAAACTTCTCTCCTTACCCATTTCTGCTTTGTATTGGACTGATGAAGCCACTGTGTGGCGAAACGTTTCTTCAATAAAGATTCCCATGTGTCGCATAGATATCTCAATTCTAAAACTTAATTACCTTTATAACGTTGTTCATAACCAGTGTCCGCAGTATCTTACTGCCAGTTTTGTTAAGGTCAAGACCCAGTATGACTCACGGAATCGTAATGACACGATTGCAAACAAACCATACCACGGGCGGGATTGAACCCGCGGTCAGTTTTGAGACTCCCGGACCGCGGGTTCTGGCCCTATGCTGCACTTCCTACAAGAGTGATGGACTGAACACATCGTTTCCAGTGTCCGCAGTATCTTACTGCCAGTTTTGTTAAGGTCAGACCCAGTATGACTGAATTAATGACACGATTGCAAACTTCTCTCCATACCACGGGCGGGATTGAACTGCTTTTTGTATTGGACTGATGAAGCCACTGTGTGGCGAAACGTTAATCCCGCCCGTGGTGTGGTCAAGAGCCAATGTAATTACAGAAGCAGGAAGGGAGAACAACTTTGCAGTACCTAGAGTCAGTGGTCAGGTTTCAAAGATATTTTTTCTATACAACAATAAAAGAGTGGAATAGACTGCCTGCACATGTCAAAGCTTGTCATAGCATAAAACCAGTTAATAATAATAATATCTTTATTTCTACAAGTACATGTATAAGGTATACAGTCCTAGGTGACGTCAGTGACATACTACTGTATAGAAAACCGCTTGTCCCAGGATGCGACCCACACCAGTCGACTACCAGGTTCCCATTTACTGATGAGGGACATTGACAACCGGTTTAAGAAAACACGCCTAGCGTTTCTACCGTCGCCGGAAATCAAACCTAGACACTGGCCACGGGGAGAGCCAAAATGTACCTCATGAATAAGGCTACAGAAAGGGAGGAGAGTGATTTCTTGTACGAAAAATAATTAAGTTTTACCTCTCCCCTGGTATATTTTCTTTTATTGTAAGTGCTTTTACATAAATACTTACCTGACCTAGAAAATGTACAGAGAACCTTCACGGCGCGCATAACGGAGATAAAACACCTCAATTACTGGGAGCGCTTGAGGTTCCTAAAACTGTATTCCCTGGAACGCAGGAGGGAGAGATACATGATTATATACACCTGGAAAATCCTAGAGGGACTAGTACCGAACTTGCACACGAAAATCACTCACTGCGAAAGCAAAAGACTTGGCAGACGATGCAACATCCCCCCAACGAAAAGCAGGGGTGTCACTAGCACGTTAAGAGACCATACAATAAGTGTCAGGGGCCCGAGACTGTTCAACTGCCTCCCAGCACACATAAGGGGGATTACCAACAGACCCCTGGCAGTCTTCAAGCTGGCACTGGACAAACACCTAAAGTCGGTTCCTGACCAGCCGGGCTGTGGCTCGTACGTTGGTTTGCGTGCAGCCAGCAGTAACAGCCTGGTTGATCAGGCTCTGATCCACCAGGAGGCCTGGTCACAGACCGGGCCGCGGGGGCGTTGACCCCGGAACTCTCTCCAGGTAAACTCCAGGTTAAATATAAATAATTATCACAAGTAATAAGTCACTCTGACTACTGTGGGTTATCCTGGAGGGCTGTTTACACTTATGCTGCTTTGTATGATAATTAATGTAACTGTCTATATCTGAATAAACTTACTTACCTTTATTTTTATAGGCTGTGAACTGGGAAGCCAGCGGAAGGCCTCGGTTATATGACCAAAAGCTCCAGTGGCGGATCATCATGTGCCTAAGACCCGCCTCAGGAAACTGTTCTTGTTTCCTAGAGAATCTTAATCATGATTGTTATTATTATAATCAAGGGGGAAGCGCTAAACCCGGAGGATTATACAGCGCCTGGGGGGGTGGAAGGCATTCAGGCTTAATTCGAGGAACTGGAGCACAGATCCAATTCCCTAAATCAAGAGCCCCTCACCAACATCAAGGAACCTTCCTTGAGGGGTACTTAAGAACGTTACTACTGTCATCACCCACCAGACTAACATTATCTCAAGTAAGATTATTTACGTACAGGTACATATATGTACAATTATCATACAGAGTTTAACATTATCTCTCGGTCCACGGCAGGATTCGAACCTGCACAAACTATGTAGTACTTTATCCACACAGTCGGACTCCAGATGCAGAGTGTGTTGCAGGTTCGAATCCTGCTGTGACCTGGGAGGTAATATTTGTAAATTGCGAGTTGTTAACCATATTTTAATACGTGTAAATAACCTAAGGATAAACCCCCATAAAAACCAGCTACTTATTTCCATTGGGATTCCTGATTTTCATTTAGATCCTTTGTATCCACTGGGTTCCTTGATTTCCATTGGGATTCCTGATTTCCATTGGTATCCTTTGGATCCACTGGGTTCCTTGATTTCCATTGGGATTCCTGATTTCCATTGCTATCCTTTGGATCCACTGGGTTCCTTGATTTCCATTGGGATGCTTCTGCCAAGGTCTTTGTATCCACTGGGTTCCTTGATTTCCATTGGGATGCTTCTGCCAAGGTCTTTGTATCCACTGGGTTCCTTGATTTCAATTGGGATCCTTTGGATCCACTGGGTTCTTTGATTTCCACTGGGATTCCTGATTTCCATTTGGATCCTTTATATCCACTGGGGTTCTTGATTTCCATTGGGATTCCTGATTTTCATTTAGATCCTTTGTATCCACTGGGTTCCTTGATTTCCATTGGGATGCTCCTGCCAAGGTCTTTGTATCCACTGGGTTCCTTGATTTCCATTGGGATCCTTTGGATCCACTGGGTTCCTTGATTTCCATTGGGATCCTTTGGATCCACTGGGTTCCTTGATTTCCATTGGGATCCTTTGGATCCACTGGGTTCCTTGATTTCCATTGGGATCCTTTGGATCCACTGGGTTCCTTGATTTCCATTGGGATCCTTTGGATCCACTGGGTTCCTTGATTTCCATTGGGATCCTTTGGATCCACTGGGTTCCTTGATTTTCATTGGGATCCTTTGGATCCACTGGGTTCCTTGATTTCCTTTGGGATCCTTTGGATCCACTGGGTTCCTTGATTTCCATTGGGATCCTTTGGATCCACTGGGTTCCTTGATTTCCATTGGGATCCTTTGGATCCACTGGGTTCCTTGATTTCCATTGGGATCCTTTGGATCCACTGGGTTCCTTGATTTCCATTGGGATCCTTTGGATCCACTGGGTTCCTTGATTTCCATTGGGGTCCTTTGGATCCACTGGGTTCCTTGATTTCCATTGGGATCCTTTGGATCCACTGGGTTCCTTGATTTCCATTGGGATTCTTTGGATCCACTGGGTTCCTTGATTTCCATTGGGATCCTTTGGATCCACTGGGTTCCTTGATTTCCATTGGGATCCTTTGGATCCACTGGGTTCCTTGATTTCCATTGGGATCCTTTGGATCCACTGGGTTCCTTGATTTCCACTGGGGTGCTTGTGCCAAGGTCTTAACATTAGCTTCATTTTAAGGTCAGTTCATAACATTTAACCTTGACAAACTACACAGTGACTGTGATTAAATCTTATATATACATTTAGGCAGAATTGTTTCTTGTCAAAGGTAGATTTTCCTTAGATTTTCTCAGGTTCAATATGACCCCTACTGGTTTAGTGCTAGCAAATTATAATCTTTCAGTTAAGTGCTGTCCACTGTAGCCTGAGATGTTAGTTTATTTAGGTACAGGTACACGTAGGTACAATTATCATAGTATAAATTAGGTAGGATAGCCCAAGAAAGTCAGTGTTTTGTATCCCTCAAGGGAAGTTTTTTCTTCCCGGTGAGGGCTCTTGATACAAGGAATTGGATCTGTGCTCCCTTATTTACGAGGACAGGAAAGGTGGTTCTTTAATTCCTAATATCAAGACCCCTTCAAATTTAGGTATTACCCTTAAGGGATTTCAGATGGGAAATATTCCCCTGATCTGGCCTGTACTTGGGAAAGGAACAATGTCAGGGGCCCGAGACTGTTCAACTGCCTCCCAGCATACATAAGGGGGATTACCAACAGACCCCTGGCAGTCTTCAAGCTGGCACTGGACAAGCACCTAAAGTCGGTTCCTGATCAGCCGGGCTGTGGCTCGTACGTTGGTTTGCGTGCAGCCAGCAGTAACAGCCTGGTTGATCAGGCTCTGATCCACCAGGAGGCCTGGTCACAGACCGGGCCGCGGGGGCGTTGACCCCCGGAACTCTCTCCAGGTAAATGTTCAACCATGGGAATGTAAATGGGAACAAGTATCCCGAATTGGGACCGTCAGGTGGACACCTGTCCCTTTTTTTTTTTTTTATTCGCCGGTATTCTCCCGGCCCGGGTCTTTTCCAAGTAGTGGTGACCCGGCCTTGGCTCCCTATCTGGGGAGTGTCTCGAGACTTGAGTCTCCCATGGGAGGAGGTATAGTACCTCCTCATCTTTGGGACCAAGTGTCCCCAGGCCTAGCCACATTCCCCGCCCTCACGGGGCTCGTAGGGAGAAGCTAGGCCTCTGGTCTGCCATCTACCCCGCCTCAAAGGGGCTCGTGGGGATGGCAGTCTTATGAGCTGCAGATGGTAGCAAGCTCAGACTTTTACCTGTCCCATGTCTAACACCTCAATAAATATATTGGGTATATACCGGAGACATCAGTTGCTATGGGAACTGTCCGGAGATAATCAAGAAAAATGGAGTATAGATTGCGTGTTTCTTATGTCCGGTAAATAAGTGCTCATTATTATATATAAGCATATATGTATGCATGATATTAAAAAATATAATTTTGTTTATTTAGGTTACAGCAAATGCTCATTGAATCATTTATATGTTAAATCAAAGTCATTATGGCACGTGTTGAGACGCACGTCCCTCTCACCTTCAGATGTTGTGGCTGACGTTTGATCAATATACTCAACCCTGTCTCGTAGAACATATATTATAAAGGACATATGACTATAGCAATGACCTTAATTTAATGAAGTTAAATAGCAATGGAGCTTTTATAATTTAGAATTGATGAGAAAATAGTGGTACAATATGTTTTCCCAGTTTGGGTGAGTCGAGCAGCTGTCACTTAATTCAGTGTTGTATTGTCTTGCAGAGAGTGTGGTACACACGCTCCTTCCCTCTCCACCCCTTTATCTCTCTCCTTGCCTTTTATTTGTGCTTATTAACGGCGTCAACACATCCAATGGTTAAAAGAGAAAACACGTACGAGACGCGTCTTCGTCGGAACGGCCTAGGAGTGCTCCACCAGACATATAAGTGGCTTCATATGACACAGGAATTACACGATCATCTTATAGTGCTGGAAGGCAGTGAATGTAGAGTTATCAAGGCTCTAACACAACTCTAACTTATATCTGCTCTAATATTATCTCAGCCAATAGCATCAAACTAGCCCCGGTGTTGTAATATTATCTGAGTCACCAAATACTGCTAAATTCCGCTTAAATTCTCAAATTAAGCCCCATTTAAAATTCTTTTGAAGGTATTTTGTATAACTCCTAAGGACAGTATTTTTGTCCAGAAATATATCTTAAAACTAATTAATCCACATTTAAATTTAACCCCATTTTACCTAATTCATTGTATTCCTTTGAACAAGTTATATAGTGAAATATTTGATATTAGTCCCCTATTTAGCTACCAAAATAATATATTCATTGCATATATCTGAGTATATTTAGTCATCAAATCCCTATTTGGTCATCAAATAATATATTCATTGCATATATTTGAGTATATTTGGTCATCAAATAATAATATATTCATTGCATATATTTGAGTATATTTGGTCATTAAATAATAATATATTCATTGCATATATTTGAGTATATTTGGTCATCAAATAATAATATATTCATTGCATATATTTGAGTATATTTGGTCATCAAATAATAATATATTCATTGCATATATTTGAGTATATTTGGTCATCAAATCCCTATATTCAAAATGATGTCCCTACGAAATATTGCGAATATGTCCCTTAACATTCCCCTAAGAGCAGTGGTTGGTGGCACTAACCTGTTAGGTAGTGGCACTAATCTATCTAATACTGGCATCGTTGGGTGTGCCACCAACGTTGGCACTCAAGACTCATCCAGAATCCCCTTCAATCGGGGAGTTTTCATCTCCCAGTCTACAAACATCTACTCGAACCTTGCTTTCGAGGACTGGCTCTACAAGAATTGGTCATTTGAGAAGCGAAATGTGATGTTCATATGGCAGAATTCTCCATGTGTGGTGATAGGGAGGCACCAGAACCCATACGTGGAGGCCAACCTTCAGTACCTTGAGAGTGCTGGAGTACCTGTTGTTAGACGTAACAGTGGTGGAGGAGCTGTCTATCATGATGAAGGCAACCTTAACTGCACTTTCTTCACCACTAGGGACAGGTAATACCTCATTTTGTGATGAAATATATGAAATAGTGGTTAGGTAAATATGTGAGTGGGTGTGAGTTGGACCTGACAGGGTGGGCCATTGGTCTAAGCCGGGGGTTGATATGGACCTGTCCCACATGGGCCAATAGGCCTGATGAAGTGTTCCTTTTTAAGTTCTCGCTGCCAAGCAAGGGCCCCGTGGCCTGGTGGCAAAAGTTCTCGCTTCACACGGTGAGGGTCCGGGTTCGATTCCCGGCGAAGGGGTGGAAACATCGGACGTGTTTCTTTACACCGGTTGTCTATGTTCACCATCAGTAAAATGGGTACCTGGGTGTTAGTGTGGGTCGCATCCTGGGAGAAAACTGACCTAATTTGCGGGAAATGCTCAGCATAACAAGCGACTTTCTAACCATACCACGGGCGGGATTTGAACCCGCGGTCAGAGAGCCATTACGATTTCGTGAGTAAAGCGACTTTCTATATAGTAGTAGCTGTATAGCCCTTGTGGCTTAGCGCTTCTTTTTGATTATAATAATAATATATAGTAGTATGTCACTGATGTCAGCTATGATCTGTATACCTTGTACATGTACTTGTATACCTTGTACATGTACTTGTATACCTTGTACATGTACTTGTATGCCTTGTACATGTACTTGTATACCTTGTACATGTACTTGTATACCTTGTACATGTACTTGTATACCTTGTACATGTACTTGTATACCTTGTACATGTACTTGTATAATCTTGTACATGTACTTGTATACCTTGTACATGTACTTGTATACCTTGTACATGTACTTGTATACCTTGTATGTGTACCTGTATACCTTGTACATGTACCTGTATACCTTGTACATGTTGTATACCTTGTACATGTACTTGTATACCATGTACATGTACTTGTATACCTTGTACATGTACTTGTATACCTTGTACATGTACTTGTATACCTTGTACATGTACTTGTATACCTTGTACATGTACTTGTATACCATGTACATGTTGTATACCTTGTACATGTACTTGTATACCTTGTACATGTACTTGTATACCTTGTACATGTTGTATACCTTGTACATGTACTTGTATACCTTGTACATGTACTTGTATACCTTGTACATGTACTTGTATACCTTGTACATGTACTTGTATACCTTGTACATGTACTTGTATACCTTGTACATGTAGTAAATGAAGATATTATTATTATTACATCCCCATTGTTATTCATTTATATTTTCGTTTTCTCCATTCCCATTGCCAAGACAGTATAAATAATAAAGTATAAGTAATAATTAATATTTATTTTTACAAGACCATGTTACAGACGTAGTTGATGTCATTGACATACTATATAAAAAGCCACTGGTTATGCAGAGCATTTCGGGCAACTTCTACGCTGTATGACCCTTGTGGTTTAGCGCTTATTTCTTTATAATCGAGCAACTTAGATTAATGTGCACTAATCTTTTCAAGCATATATATGCATACATGCATGTCTGTTATTATATTATTGCAATGTAAATGTAACGAGATATTTAAACCGTTGCTTTCATGCCGGTTAAGGCATAACGTCAGTAGAAATAAGGTCACTGACTTTTTTGGGGGTTTATCCTATGTAATTGCACATGCTGCTTGGTTTAGCGATTCTTTTTGATTATAATAATAATACACATGCTGCTATGTATGATAATTTATGTGACTGTATTTATATGTACCCAAATGAACTTACTAAGGGTTCTTGATTTAATAATTAAGGTATTTGAGTGACGCGCGTATCCTCGATCAAATCTCCCATTCCCCAGGACCTATATTTATTTATTTATTTATTTATTTATTTGAACATGATACAGAGTAGAAAAGAATACAGTTAAATGATCCCCATGAATATAGATAGTACTTCTCCATGAATATAATTGTAATATTTTAGTGGGAGGAGGTTTCAGTATATGAGACGGTCAGTGACCCCCACCATTTCCCAGGCATGACGTGGAGTGCCATTTATTGCCGCTATATAAATATAAACCTTGTTACTCACCCAGTATGCTGCGCAATGTTTTAATGAGGCAAGACAGCCGCACGAGGATTTTATTTTAGATTATTATAACAGAACTAGAGGGGTACATAGTTACCGTCTGGTGAATAGGAACGATATAAAGAAAATTAGACTAATATTCTCTCGTCTTGCCTTACATAGGATCGAAATAGAGATTTCGGTTTTGTGTGGAACAGTTTGAGAACAGCTACGTGTAATCCTAAGAGGTGGTGCTATAAGGAGGAGGGGGAGGGAGGGAAGTGTACAAAACCGGTTTTGTAATCAAGTCATAAACATTCAGGTGTGGGGGGGGGGTTCTCTTGGATCCTGTCGCCTTGGCAAGATTCCGGTGCTGTTGCTAGGGCAGTCAAGATCCTGTGTCATGGATTAATATTAATCTGGGAAATTGCAGAACCTGTAGGAATTTACAGTGCCTAGGAAATAAGTAATTGGAAAGATAGCTTTAATTTCTTATAATAATCTTTCATTGGCTTCAAGGCTCCAGTTTGTCTAATGAAGGGTAGTAATGATTGAAATCTTGCTTGCTATAATTCTTGTCACAGTGTCATATAGATCAGGGTACCACACATGTGGCGGTGTTCATTGTTCACAATAATATTAGTCAGTTGTGGAGTTTCTCCTCGTGAACTCTGCCGGAGTTACTTACGAACGTCACGTGATCATCATGTGTTGAGTTTGACAGTATCATAAGCCGCAGGCTCATTATCTCTAATTTTTTCTTTGTTGAGTATTTGATATACTAAGTACTGAGATTAAAGTGTACTAGTTCCTGGATGTGTATTATTGAGGGAGTTTATATGTGTGGTGGAGTGTGGTAATAGTTCAAGGGTACCCACCATCATGGGAGGGATAACCTTGAAGCATTCTTGTTGCAAGGTATTAGAGGTACCCATATGTTTCTCTGATCATACCTACCATCCCCCAGGCGATGTATAACCATTATGAATTAAACGTTTCACAACTATAATAATAATAATTTGATGTTCTCTGAGCATGGGGCTGCCAGGAGTACCACCACCATTGTTAGTCTTGGCACAACCTTGGTACCTCTCAGGCAAGTGTAGCTGCCAATTTCTCTAACTTCAGTTTAGAGGAGAATGTTTTTATGATGGTGAATGGCTCTTGATCCAAGGAACTATAATTGCCCCTCCTTTTCCCGAATGCCTCTGCATGATAGTGGCTTTGCTTGCACCAATCAAATTATATGTAAATGCATTGTAACCTTAACAAAGAAATAAATTATTATTATTATTTTTTATTATTGCCTCCCATTCCCTAGGTGCCATATAAACCATTGGAGTTGAACGCTTCCTAATAATAATAATAATAATAATAATAATTCTTTAAAATCACATTCGCTGTTTTTTATATATCTGTATTGTTCACCGCTCCCCATGATTATAATTATAATAATATAAGCTATATTATGTCTGTCTTAATCAATAAACTTTATTTTAACATAACTAAACCAAGCTTACTATGTTTACCCAACATGCGGGATGTTTTTTCCGTTATATACGATAGATTTTATACACGAGGTAATGGAATCTGTTAGCATTGAGAATATCCAGCAGAATATTCTGATTGTTATAGGAGAGCAGGTGACGAGGCGTAATCTTATTTATCAGTAAGGCGGCGTGTTTAACCATCAGATAATGGGTAAGTGGGCAGGTATGGGTCGCATCCTGGGACTAAACTGACCTAATTTGCGGGAAATACTCTGCATAACAAGCAACTTCTATATAGTAGTATGTCATTGATGTCAGCTAGGACTGTATACCTTATACATGTACTTGTGGAAATAGATATTATTATTATTATTATTATTATTATTATTATTATTATTATTATTATTAAGTACAAATATTTAAAAAAAACTCATCTAGTTGGAAATATTTGAACGTTAGATAAATCTGGAGACGTGTATTGTGGTGTATAATGATAGTAATTTATGTATTCATAGGGATGTGGTTATTCCCTACACCTGTAGGAAATCACAATGATAATAGGAGTAACAAAACTAAAAGAAGAAACAAGACAATACCGTGTCTGAAACAATATACAAATAACCCGTTCGTAGGATTATTATTATTATCATGGGGAGCGCTAAACCCGTAGGATTATACTGCGCATGTGGGGGGGGGGGATGGAAGGTATTCAGGCTTAATTCAGGGATCAGAAGCACAGATCCAATTCCCTAGATCAAGAGCCCCTCACCAGCATCAAGGAACCTCCCTTGTGGGGACCGTACGTAGGAGACTTGGGACGAAGTTTTGGTCCGTGTTAGACCATGAACTAGACACTCTGGTGTAGCAAAATTAATATAGAAGTGTTCAAGGGAGATCCTTGATTCCGGTGAGAGGCTTTTCCTTTCCTTAGATCAAACGTGAATACCTCTCATACCCCAAGGCAGAGTATAACCCCTACGTGTTTAGCGCTTTCTCATGAATGTAATTATAGATTATTTACAAATGGGGTAAGAAACAAGTATTGAAATGCTTGTATCTTGCAGATTTTTGCATATTTGTAGGTTCAGCCCCGGGACCATTGTCATGGTGCAATACTCAAGACCATGATATATGAAACGTGCGTTGATGTCTGATAAATGTAGGCACATTGGCACATATCGTATCTGTGACAGGTCTACTTGCCATTATGCACGTCCACAGCCTTACTGCTGTTCAGCTATCATAACTTTGGGGTCCAGTCCCTGGACCCATTATGTACCTTTATAATCTTTTGACTACCGCCCACAGGATGGGTATGGGGTGCATAATAAACATTAAACTAACTGAAACCATGTTCTGTAATTCTTTATGAAATGTGGCACTCCAGTGGAAATAAGTCACTCTGTCAGACTTTTTTGGGTTATTCTAGGTACTTTACACATATGCTGCTGTGTATGATAATCTGTACCTGGACTTTACCTGGAGAGAGTTTCGGGGGTCAACGCCCCCGCGGCCCGGTCTGTGACCAGGCCTCCTGGTGGATCAGCGCCTGATCAACCAGGTTCTTACCTAATTGTGGTCAACCTAGTTCTTACCTAATTGTGGTTGCAGGAGTTGAGTCATAGCTCCTGGCCCCGCCTCCCTGCACCACGAGTTTCATCATACCTCTGCTTAAAGCTATGAATGGATCCTGCCTCCACTACATCGCTTCCCAAACTATTACACTTCCTGACTACTGTGACTGAAGAAATACTTCCTAACATCCCTGTGATTCATCTGTCTCTTCAACTTCCAACTGTCTCTCCTTGTTGCTGTGTCCCATCTCTTGAACATTGTCTGTCCACCTTGTCAATTCCTCTCAGTATTTTATATGTCATTATCATGTCCCCCCTATCTCTCCTGTCCTCCACTGTCATTAGGTCGATTTGTGTATACCAGAATAAATTTACACCACCTTAGTTCTTTGGTGGCGTTGTCGACATGTAGTTAAAAACACTAAGGCTTATGTAGGTAAATTTAATCGTACCTGCTGTTCGCCTAGCAATACGTATCCTGGAATATACCTGAAGAGGGTTTCGGGGGTCAACGCCCCAGCGCCGCGGTCTGTGACCAGGCCTCATGGTGGATCAGGGCCTGATCAACCAGGCTGTTACTGTTGGTCGCATGCAACCCGACTTAGGGTGAAAGATGAATTAAATTCCCTAATGGAAACAGTCACATCAGATATTTCCAGGGTCCTGTGGGATATTGGGCTCGACACTACAAATGTAGTGGAGACATTTCAACTTTTTTTTTTTTTTTAGGCAATCGGAAGTTTATTTAGGTACTGGTACATATAAATACAGTTACACAAATTATCATATGTAGTATTATATGTATAATACACTATGAAAATTTTACTGGCCAGAAATTAAACATAAATTAGACAGCTTATCTGAGGTTCCTGGAGTTGTCCTGTCCTGTCGCCTGATATCTCAAGTTATGCAGTAATGCACACCCAACAATTTCGTCTCCTATTTGAGAGGTATCAGCCCAATTTTAACCTCTAGAGCACGAAAAATTCTTCCTATTTCACCAACGTTTCTAATCCAAATTCAAAGAAAATGGCGACCGACCTCCCCAGCCGCAGGTTTCCCATTTTCGATAACATACTTCTTTTAAAAATACAATATAGGGCATCTGTTTACCTATAAATTACCATATTTCCAGAAAATATATACAGTATTTTCCACATACACAACCCACATATATGTGTAAATTACCCAGGATAACACAAAAAGGTCAAAAGTGACTTATTTCCAATGGGGTCCTTGAGTACTTGTTGTACTTGAAGTGCATAGCAAGAAACTCAATTTGCAGTATGTCCTTGTGCAGAGGTCGTGAATTATTAAATAAATGCCATTGCACTTTCTGACCATTTTAAGGTTAAGTAGATATGTCTTGACATCCTTGAGGTTCATTTGTGTCAATTTCCAACTGTCTGTTTCTTGCCCCTTAGTCTATCCGAGTCCACCCTATTCAGGCATTTGAATATTTTGCATGTCATTATCATGTCTCCCCAGGTTTTATCCTTCTATTCTCTTAATTTATTCACTGTATCCATTTCTATCTTGAATAATTAGGTAACCCCAAAGGGTAACCTGGAAATTTTAAGTGGTTGCATTATTCTCTTTTCTTCCAACATTTCAGTTTTTTCCTCCAACCTTTATATTTTCTTTTGCTCGTAACTCGAGAACCCTTCATCCATGGTAACGAGGACCCAATTCTAGGGACACAGTTGTTGGTATGGTAGGTACAATTTATGGGCCAGAGGAGAGGTTGCTGAGATGGTTTATTTAAACAGAACGAGTCAAGATTGGTTCTGAAAGTCAAGAACTCTGTGTTGATGGCTTCCTTAACTGACAGTGGGAGAATGAGAGGTGCTGTTATCATAAACCAGCATGAGGTGTAATAAAACTGAGAACTGGGCTTCCACCTTAAAACTGAACTGTTTGTCATATTGTTACTCTTTAGCTTGTGGAAACCACGACCTCAGTTTCATTGTAACTGACTCTTTCCTCCTTGCACTAAATAGCTGAGATCTGAAAGTAGCATGTTTGTATATGTAGCCAGGCACTGATATACTACATAATAAGAAAATGATTACAGCTGGCAGTGAGCATCTGGGGGGACTGCAGCTCTGCAGCTCCTATGGACGAGCCACCACTGGGACTCACCATGGGTTCAAACCCCACCTGTTCTGTGGTTCACTTTACAGAAGTTGGAAGTGTAAAGAGTACAGTAATATCTTAGCACTTTATGCTTTTGGAGGACTCCAGGAGCATGACAAAGTTGATAGCTTAGCTCAACAGCATTAAATACAGAGAATGTAATTTTTTCTTTCAATCAAAAGATTAAGAAACATTGTCAGAAAGAGATTATCACACTAGTTAGAAATAACACAGTACAGGTAGGAATCAGCAGATCAGTTCTCTATCATATTAAAAGATAATGATGTTGAACATATTTATAGAGAAAGTAACAAGGTCAGTAGACTGCAAGATATTATGATGGCTAGGTTATAGGTATCTCTGATGGTAAGATAAGATTAGATTTCGTTCGGATTTTTAACCCCGGAGGGTTAGCCACCCAGGATAACCCAAGAAAGTCAGTGCGTCATCGAGGATTGTATGCGATTGGATGCGACCCACACCAGTCGACTAACACCCAGGTACCTATTTGCTGCTTTTTTTTGTTTTATATATTTTATTTAAAACGTCATGTACAAATATATATAGGTACATATATCAATATGTAGGTGAACAGGACAACAGGTGTAAGGAAACACGTCGAAATGTTTCCACCCGCCGGGCCCTCTGTGTGTGAAGCGGGAGCTTTAGCCATCAGGCCACCGGGCCTGGTTTGTAGAGTGATGCCAGTGACTTCAAATGCAGTGTGTGAACAGAGACAGGGCCATACACTGGAACTTATCTAGTGTCCAAATATCCAGCTTTTCAGAAACACCTTCATGCAAACCCATCAGGATATGGCAAAAGATTTCATCATTAATGATATCTGAAATTTTCAGATTGTATTCACATTTTGTGTCGACTAACTAAATGAACTGATTTTGAGATCAAGTATGACCGGTGTTTCTTAGTGTTAAAAAGATGCTAAAACTTTTGGTGAATGTTGAGGCAGGAGTTATTACTTGTAGGTACAGTTTTCTTGTCTTCCAGTAAATGAGACACTTGGGGAACATTTAGGTATCTTTATTCTGGAAACATTTTGCCAGCCAGTGTCTTCAGTCCAATGTATTGAAACAGTGGCAAGTAATTTTGAGGGAATCAGTCTTTCAGCCTGGAGTCAGTGTGCTCAGTCCATCAATCTTGTTTTTCAAGATTAATGAACTGAACATACGTATTAGAAACTTGTGCAGGACTCTGCACTTTTCCTTTTGCATGTATTGCATTACAGGGGATAGGTTATGCAATACAGGGATACCTTTCTCAGACATGTAAATAGTTCATTATGTCTAACTTGTTTAACTATCAAAAGTTTGTGGCCCAGTCCCAGGACCCATTATATGCCTCTATAATATTTTGACTACTGCTCACAGGATGGCTATAGGGTACAAAATGGATATTAAAACTAACACTATCGGGTCACACAGTGACTGAAATGCATCTAGTTGGTATATGTCTTTGACTACCTGCATATTCAAACCTCTAGTTACCTGTGTTTTTCTCAACAGGTACAACAGAAAGGAAAATCTCGAGGTTATCTGTCAGGCACTTCAGGAGGATTTCGGCATTCAAGCCCACGTCAACCACAGAGATGATATCATCATTGGTCAGGACTTCAAGGTACATATGTAGCAGCTTGTTGAGTGATGTGGTTTTTCAAAAGCTATCATATTAGGTTGTACTGTAGGGTATAGTTAGAAGTCAGTTATGAGTGTAGGACAGTGCTAGGATCACAGGGTATAGTTGGAAGTCAGTCAGGTGTAGGATTGTGCCAGGATCACAGAGTATAGTTGGAAGTCAGTCATGGGTGTAGGACTGTGCCAGGATCACAGGGTGTAGTTGGAAGTCAGTCACGGGTGTAGGACAGTGCCAGGATCACAGAGTATAGTTGGAAGTCAGTCATGGGTGTAGAACTGTGCCAGGATCACAGGGTATAGTTGGAAGTCAGTCATGGGTGTAGGACTGCCAAAATCACTTAGTCGAGTGTGAGAGAGGGGTCACAGATGAGGGTGTAACACTGGGTCACAGGTGCATGTGTAATAGTGCTGGAATATAGATGTTTGTTAGTATACTCTCAGGGTATAGTACGTACATACAATAGTAGTCACACTTTTTTTTTTTTTTTTTTTTTTTTTCAACAAGTCGGCCGTCTCCCACCGAGGCAGGGTGACCCAAAAAAAGAAAGAAAATCCCCAAGAAGAAAATAGTTTCATCATCATTCAACACTTTCACCACACTCACACATTATCACTGTTTTTGCAGAGGTGCTCAGAATACAACAGTTTAGAAGCATATACATATAAAGATACACAACATATCCCTCCAAACTGCCAATATCCCAAACCCCTCCTTTAAAGTGCAGGCATTGTACTTCCCATTTCCAGGACTCAAGTCACACATAGTCACACGTATAGGTTTAAATTAGTGACAGGTGTGAGTGTAGGACAGTGTTTGGTGGAACACTAGTGTACAATTGTAGATTACCTGGAAAGTTATGTATTGTACTATTTTATACTATATATACATGGGGAAGCACTAAACACGTAGGGGTCATACATCACCTGAAGAATTGTAGGTAAGTAAACAGGTTTAATCACAGAAGGGCTTCCTTGGATCAAAAATCTTTCACCAATATTATAGTAATGCCCCTCCTGAAGGGGTGGATTTACCTTACAGATATTAACAGACAGTTCATAAATAATTTGACAAGACTAGTATCTCCATACAGGGGAACAGATTCTACAGTGAGGTTGTAGAATACACAGTTGTAAGAAACATATTGTAATTGTTGAAGACATGTGACCATGATTACTCAAAACATTCTTGGTTTACCAGTTACTTAAATAGAATGACTTGCTTAAATCTTAATAACACATTTACAAACAAATCCGGGCCAGCTGGCCCAGCGGTTAAAGCACTGGCATGTGAGTTTTAGGACTCACCAGTGGTGGCTCGTCAAAAAATAGAATGGGGGACTGCATGACTGCAAGTCTCATACAACAGCATAATAAACGTTATTAAAGTAGTGTGCTCTATCAAATGCAGCTCTTCACTGCCAGATGTAATGCCAGTAATACTTATACTATCGTACCACATCAAACTTCTACTTTTAATCTTTTTTATCTTGTTCAACCAAAAAAAAAAAAAAATTCGCTTATAAATACATTGAAAACAACATACAACAGATTTTTCATGTAATATATTTGTCAGTTGCAAGTTATTTTAGCGTAAGGTTGATGAAGTCATACATCTGGCATTGAGCATCTGGGGGGACTGCAGCTCTGCAGCTCCTATGGACGAGCCACCACTGGGACTCGCCATGGGTTCAAACCCCACCTGTTCTGTGGTTCACTTTACAGAAGTTGGAAGTGTAAAGAGTACAGTAGAGTAATATCTTAGCACTTACACTTACACATATTACACTTATAGAATTTTATTCTTTCAGGTGTCTGGGACAGCAGCAAAGTTGGGCCGTCAGTCAGCTTATCATCACTGTACCTTGCTGGTTAGAACAAACAAACAACAGATGAAGCTGGCTCTCCAGGGAGATAAGGTAGTTACTGCTAAATGTTTATAATGAATCCTTGGCTTCTTAATCTACCTTTGGAATATTTTTTAATTATTTTTTTTTTTATTATCACACCGGCCGATTCCCACCAAGGCAGGGTGGCCCGAAAAAGAAAAACTTTCACCATCATTCACTCCATCACTGTCTTGCCAGAAGGGTGCTTTACACTACAGTTTTTAAACTGCAACATTAACACCCCTCCTTCAGAGTGCAGGCACTGTACTTCCCATCTCCAGGACTCAAGTCCGGCCTGCCGGTTTCCCTGAATCCCTTCATAAATGTTACTTTGCTCACACTCCAACAGCACGTCAAGTATTAAAAACCATTTGTCTCCATTCACTCCTATCAAACACGCTCACGCATGCCTGCTGGAAGTCCAAGCCCCTCGCACACAAAACCTCCTTTACCCCCTCCCTCCAACCCTTCCTAGGCCGACCCCTACCCCGCCTTCCTTCCACTACAGACTGATACACTCTTGAAGTCATTCTGTTTCGCTCCATTCTCTCTACATGTCCGAACCACCTCAACAACCCTTCCTCAGCCCTCTGGACAACAGTTTTGGTAATCCCGCACCTCCTCCTAACTTCCAAACTACGAATTCTCTGCATTATATTCACACCACACATTGCCCTCAGACATGACATCTCCACTGCCTCCAGCCTTCTCCTCGCTGCAACATTCATCACCCACGCTTCACACCCATATAAGAGCGTTGGTAAAACTATACTCTCATACATTCCCCTCTTTGCCTCCAAGGACAAAGTTCTTTGTCTCCACAGACTCCTAAGTGCACCACTCACTCTTTTTCCCTCATCAATTCTATGATTCACCTCATCTTTCATAGACCCATCCGCTGACACATCCACTCCCAAATATCTGAATACGTTCACCTCCTCCATACTCTCTCCCTCCAATCTGATATTCAATCTTTCATCACCTAATCTTTTTGTTATCCTCATAACCTTACTCTTTCCTGTATTCACCTTTAATTTTCTTCTTTTGCACACCCTACCAAATTCATCCACCAATCTCTGCAACTTCTCTTCAGAATCTCCCAAGAGCACAGTGTCATCAGCAAAGAGCAGCTGTGACAACTCCCACTTTGTGTGTGATTCTTTATCTTTTAACTCCACGCCTCTTGCCAAGACCCTCGCATTTACTTCTCTTACAACCCCATCTATAAATATATTAAACAACCACGGTGACATCACACATCCTTGTCTAAGGCCTACTTTTACTGGGAAAAAATTCCCCTCTTTCCTACATACTCTAACTTGAGCCTCACTATCCTCGTAAAAACTCTTTACTGCTTTCAGTAACCTACCTCCTACACCATACACTTGCAACATCTGCCACATTGCCCCCCTATCCACCCTGTCATACGCCTTTTCCAAATCCATAAATGCCACAAAGACCTCTTTAGCCTTATCTAAATACTGTTCACTTATATGTTTCACTGTAAACACCTGGTCCACACACCCCCTACCTTTCCTAAAGCCTCCGTGTTCCGATAATTTATTATACTCTTGTTCTATATCGGTTAGCTTATGATCATTGAATTTTTGACATCTGTCAGACGAGCAACTAGTGTTAACTTATATTATGCACATATAACCCCGCACATAGGAGCAAGAAACTTTTGATAGCGTTTCGGTCTGATTTGAACCATTAATGAGTTACACAGTGCGTGACTAGTTAAGTCGGACCGAAACATCATCATAAGTTTCTTTCTCCTCTGTGTGGGTTATGAATATACATATATTATATGTTATCTTCATTTGGGACAGAATATCCAGAGCAAAGCAACAGCTAGTATACCAGCACTGGTAATGAATCTGCACGATGCCAATGAAGACATCTCGGTACAAAAGCTCATTTCAAGCATTGGTCGCAAATACCTAGAATCTTCCACAAAAGGAATAGACGCTTCCTCACAGCAGATGTATCAACTTTCCAATGGCTACACATTGATAAATCCCACTGATGATTGGTTCCCAGGTAATCCCTTCTGTAATTAAGGAATTATTATCTTTAGCTGGAATACTAGATTTCTAAATACTTATGGATATCTGAATTTTGTAATTTTAAAAGTTTAGACAAACTGACAGTTGGATGCAGTGCATATATTTATTATGAGAAGGCCTTGCCCATGCAGTAGCTTTATCAAGATTAGATAAAGCCCATTGTATGGGCATTGCATTGTTAATAAAGGTATGCACTGCATGTCAGTGTCATGCCAATAACCAAAGCAATTTAGTTTTAATCTAAAAAGTTTTGAGAATGGTTCTTGGTATTTGTGCATTTATATGGTGAGGAAGTACAGGAGAGCAGATAAGAGTATTATATGGGTAAGAATAGGATAGCAGATGAACAAGGAGGCTTTAGGAAAGGTAGGGGGTGTGTGGACCAGGTGTTTACAATGAAACATATAATTTTTTTTTATTATCACACTGGCCGATTCCCACCAAGGCAGGGTGGCCCAAAAAAGAAAAACTTTCACCATCATTCACTCCATCACTGTCTTGCCAGAAGGGTGCTTTACACTACAGTTTTTAAACTGCAACATTAACACCCCTCCTTCAGAGTGCAGGCACTGTACTTCCCATCTCCAGGACTCTAGTCCGGCCTGCCGGTTTCCCTGAACCCCTTCATAAATGTTACTTTGCTCACACTCCAACAGCACGTCAAGTATTAAAAACCATTTGTCTCCATTCACTCCTATCAAACACGCTCACGCATGCCTGCTGGAAGTCCAAGCCCCTCGCACACAAAACCTCCTTTACCCCCTCCCTCCAACCTTTCCTAGGCCGACCCCTACCCCGCCTTCCTTCCACTACAGACTGATACACTCTTGAAGTCACTCTGTTTCGCTCCATTCTCTCTACAAGTCCGAACCACCTCAACAAGACTTCCTCAGCCCTCTGGACAACAGTTTTGGTAATCCCGCACCTCCTCCTAACTTCCAAACTATAAATTCTCTGCATTATATTCACACCACACATTGCCCTCAGACATGACATCTCCACTGCCTCCTGCCTTCTCCTCGCTGCAACATTCATCACCCATGCTTCACACCCACATACTCTAACTTGAGCCTCACTATCCTCGTAAAAACTCTTCACTGCTTTCAGTAACCTACCTCCTACACCTTACACCTGCAACATCTGCCACATTGCCCCCCTATCCACCCTGTCATACGCCTTTTCCAAATCCATAAATGCCACAAACACCTCTTTTGCCTTATCTAAATACTGTTCACTTATATGTTTCATATATGAAGGAGGGGTGTTAATGTTGCAGTTTAAAAACTGTAGTGTAAAGCACCCTTCTGGCAAGACAGTGATGGAGTGAATGATGGTGAAAGTTTTTCTTTTTCGGGCCACCCTGCCTTGGTGGGAATCGGCCGGTGTGATAATAAAATAATAAAAATAATATGTTATATGTTTCATATAAGTGAACAGTATTTAGATAAGGCTAAAGTGGTCTTTGTGGCATTTATGGATTTGGAAAAGGCGTATGACAGGGTGGATAGGGGGGCAATGTGGCAGATGTTGCAGGTGTATGGTGTAGGAGGTAGGTTACTGAAAGCAGTGAAGAGTTTTTTCTAGGATAGTGAGGCTCAAGTTAGAGTATGTAGGAAAGAGGGAAATTATTTCCCAGTAAAAGTAGGCCTTAAACAAGGATGTGTGATGTCACCGTGGTTGTTTAATATATTTATTGATGGTGTTGTAAGAGAAGTAAATGCGAGGGTCTTGGCAAGAGGCGTGGAGTTATAAGATAAAGAATCACACATAAAGTGGGAGTTGTCCCAGTTGCTCTTTGCTGATGACACTGTGCTCTTGGGAGATTCTGAAGAGAAGTTGCAGAGATTGGTGGATGAATTTGGTAGGGTGTGCAAAAGAAGAAAATTAAAAGTGAATACAGGAAAGAGTAAGGTTATGAGGATAACAAAAAGATTAGGTGATGAAAGATTGGATATTGGATTGGAGGGAGAGAGTATGGAGGAGGTGAATGTATTCAGATATTTGGGAGTGGATGTGTCAGCGGATGGGTCTATGAAAGATGAGGTGAATCATAGAATTGATGAGGGGAAAAGGGTGAGTGGTGCACTTAGGAGTCTGTGGAGACAAAGAACTTTGTCCTTGGAGCCAAAGAAGGGAATGTATGAGAGTACAGTTTTACCAACGCTCTTATATGGGTGTGAAGCATGGGTGATGAATGTTGCAGTGAGGAGAAGGCTGGAGGCAGTGGAGATGTCATGTCTGAGGGCAATGTGTGGTGTGAATATAATGCAGAGAATTCGTAGTTTGGAAGTTAGGAGGAGGTGCGGGATTACCAAAACTGTTGTCCAGAGGGCTGAGGAAGGGTTGTTGAGGTGGTTCGGACATGTAGAGAGAATGGAGCGAAACAGAGTGACTTCAAGAGTGTATCAGTCTGTAGTGGAAGGAAGGCGGGGTAGGGGTCGGCCTAGGAAAGGTTGGAGGGAAGGGGTAAAGGAGGTTTTGTGTTCGAGGGGCTTGGACTTCCAGCAGGCATGCGTGAGCATGTTTGATAGGAGTGAATGGAGACAAATGGTTTTTAATAATTGACGTGCTGTTGGAGTGTGAGCAAAGTAACATTTATGAAGGGGTTCAGGGAAACCGGCAGGCTGGACTTGAGTCCTGGAGATGGGAAGTACAGTGCCTGCACTCTGAAGGAGGGGTGTTAATGTTGCAGTTTAAAAACTGTAGTGCAAAGCACCCTTCTGGCAAGACAGTGATGGAGTGAATGATGGTGAAAGTTTTTCTTTTTCGGGCCACCCTGCCTTGGTGGGAATCGGCCAGTGTGATAATAATAAAAAAAAAAAATGGTTAAGACAGCAGCAAATATTGCAGAGAATAAAAATAAGAAAAATATATTAAGAGATTGAGAAGACGAGGAGACCTGACGAGCAAATGTACCTGACAGCTTAACAGAAGTGCTGGTAATTTAGATGGAGAGGTGTTGGTATGGAAGAGATGGAGAAAATATTTTGAATTGTTAAATGTCAAAGATGACAGGGGGACAGTGATTTTATGCATGGGGCAAAGAGGAATAGTATCTTAATAGAAAGGAGCTGGAGGTGAGTGCAAAGGATTCAGGACTCGGCATATTTTTCTTGAGGACTGTGAACCATATTCTGTGTTTTTACCTTGTTAATGGACCATATGAGTATACAGTGAGCATCTCATGTTGATTATACATGTGAAGACAATACTGTATGTGAAAAGGATTGTGGATGATTTTGAAGTAGTATATTTTAAATTAGATAAATGCAATACAGCCTCTCCTCACTTAACAATGGAATTCTGTTCCTAAGACCACATTGGTAAACAAATTTGTCGCTAAGTGAGGAGCATACTGAGTTCTGTTCCTAAGACCACATTGGTAAACAAATTCATCACTAAGTGAGGAGCATACTATAATGGTAGTGGGTTTGTGTCAACCATCTTTGATATTGTTTTAATGTCACCTTTGTACTATTTATAACATTTTGTATATTTTAAATGTTTATACAGTAGTGTACTGTATATTGTAATAAACAGAATAGAGGAAATCAGCTCTAACATACATTATTTAAGTATGGATACTGGTCAGAGAGCTCGTTGTAAGTCCGAGTCGTTGGTAAACGAGTACATCACTAAGTGAGGAGAGGCAGTACATATTTGGTTAATTTGTATCAGGTGATATAATATGATACAGGAATCCCATATGGGTCTTTTAAACTATTTTAAGTAATTACAGTAGTCTTCACAAATGTAGTATTATAACCATGATTAATTTGTTTGATAACTGAATTATGTATTCAGAGGGAAGCACTGAACCCGTTAGGGTCATACCATGGGATGTATTAAAGTTCTCTAGCAGTAATTTTTATTAGTGGTAAATTAGAGAACTATTATATTCGTGGGTAAGCGCTTAACCCAAAGGGCTCGTACAGTAGCTGGGGAAAGAGAAGTAATCAGGTTTGATTCAAGAAAAGGGAGGGCAGCTCCAATTCCTTCAATCAAGAGACCTTTACCAGCATACAGGCACCTCTTTTGAGGGGAGAAAAGTACTGAACCTTGAGATATACTTCAATACCCAAAATTAGTTATGTATTACATATTATAATTATATTAAGAAATGAGCTAAACTATATGTGTCTTGGGGTGTCCAGTTAAGTGAAGTTCCTTGATGTTCGTGAGGGACTCTTGATCCAAGGACTTGAACTTCTTCCCTTTCTTGGATCAAAGCTAATTCCCTCCCATTCCCCAGGCACTGTGCTGTACTAAATATATGGGTCTTGCAGAAAATATCAGCATTACTCTTATTATAGGCTGTAGAGGAGTAATTCCAACATGGATGGGTATAAAAATGCACATATAACCCGCACATAAGAGAAAGCAACCTATGATGATGTTTTAGTCCAACTTGGACCATTAACTAGTCACACTTTCACTGGGACTACATTTCACTCAGGGTCAGGTTTCATCTAGTCATCTAGAGGATACTTTTTATATGTATACTCAGAGTGGTAAAAACAATAAAAAATCTTATTTGTGAGGACATGGCAGTGAGTTTTTATTACAATCAGCCTTCTGGTACATTACCTATTTAAATTTGAGTTGCTGTTTGATTATTGAACAGACATTTCCCATACAAGATTGTGTGTCAAGTTTTGTGCTGGGCTGAGAGCACCGTTGTTCTGTTTGGTAGTGTATGTTGTGCGGATGGTCACTGATCTCGCATACCATTGTGGCATCTCAGGATGCCATACTTATTATAAGTGGAGAGGACAACTAGAGAAAGGTGCTGGGAATTGGTGATTGGCACAACAGACACTTGATAAAAACCAGGGTGCTCTCAGCTTAGAGAAACCATTTCAACACATTATGGGGAAACACCTGGCTTATAATCGAATAGTTCAGCCATAAATATTTGACCAGCAGGCTGATGGGAGTCCTCTGCTACCTACATCACTGGCAGATGATATAAGATTCTTCATTTTTAAACACGTATACAGTCTACAGTATACTCAGGTGTATGTATATATTGTATCTTGTGTATTACTTGATGAAGCTCAACCCTGAGCAAAACAGTCTAAATAAAAGACTTGTCTTCAGAATGTCTTTATATCCAAGCTTCTATTATGCGTATCCAAAACATAAATACAGAACTTTATCCACATCTTCATTCAACTTACCTGAACAACAGATACATGCCATATGGAATTTATCTTTCTGTTCCCTTCAAAGCCACAAGGCTATTATATTCATAGAGAGAGGGCCCAGAGGAGGTTAGGAGCTAGTACATGCCAACCAAGTTTTGAAGTTCCAGAAGGGCCAGGAGCTGAGTATGCCCAGAAACACAATTCTGAGATTTAACAATAATATAATCAAGGTAGGCACTAAACTCGAAGGGTCATACAGCTCTTATGCCTGGGGAATGGGAGGTAATCAGGTTTGATCCAAGGAAGCGAAGGATAGGACCAATACCTTAGAGCTCATTCCTGAGAGTCGAGATACCTCCCTCTTCCTCTAAGGGTCACGGCCATGAGGTATAGTGACTGACAAATATTTTAACTAATAAGCAATAGGATGGCTAAATTATTGCATTCCCTCCTTTCTTAGGACTGGCTAAAGTGGAGGCTGAGTTGTCTTCATATTCGTGGTTGCATAATAAAACGCCTCGCTTCACTATTACTCGTCCAGTTACAGTTCCTGAGTGTGTGGCCCATAATACTACAGTCAACATTGCAGTGCAGGTAAATTGTTAAAATACATTAAGTAGAAAGAACTAAGATTTACATACTGTAGTACTGTATTCAGTTTTGCAGTTTACTGCAGTTTATCTCTACATTCATTTTTTTTTTTTCTTATTCGCCGGTATTCTCCCGGCTCGGGTCTTTTCCAAGTAGTGGTGACCCGGCCTTGGCTCCCTATCCGGGAAGTGTCTCGAGATGTAAGTCTCCCATGGGAGGAGGTACAAGTACCCCCTCATGTTTGGGACCAAGTGTCCCCAGGCCTAGCCACATTCCCCGCCCTCACAGGGCTTGTAGGGAGAAGCTAGGCCTCTGGTCTTTACATTCATTGAGAAATTCTTAACTTGATAAGTCATACAGTGGCTTGAAATGAGAGGTTTGATTCAAGGAGTGGCAGGTAGCTGCAGTTTCCTGAATCAAGAGCCTTTCATTATTGTCATGGGATTTAGCTCGAAGTGGAGAATCCCTTTAGTTATACATAGAATTTTGAACAAAATATTTTGTTATCAAAAAAGAATATAGAATTTTTTTCATATAATTATATTTTACTGTGATTGTGTGTGAATGATGGTGAAAGTGCTTTTCTTTTTTGGGTCTCCCTGTCTCGGCAGGAGATGGCAGATGTGTTAAAAAAAAAAAAAATACTGTACTGTCTGTGTACTTGCCTATACTCACCTAACTGTGGTTGCAATTGTCAAATATGTGTATACACCTACACACAAACATACATACATACATATATGCAAATACACACATACACACATATATAGGCAAGTATACACAGAGTGCAGTGCATATCTTATTCATAGTATTAGTTTACCATTAATGTATGGAAACTCAATGGGTAAACAGTATGTTAAATGAAAATACCATATTAATACTGGTAACTCGTGTGCAGTACTTGGGAATCCACAGACTCCTCAGTCTGTGGATTCCCAAGTACTGCACAAGTGTCCCAAGTACTTCGTCTCGACAGACTGATGAGTCTGTGGAGACGAAGAACGTTATCCATGGAAGCAAAGTGAAGAATGTATCAGAATATAGTGGTACCAACACTGATATGGGTGTGAAGCATGGGTGGTGAGTGTTACAACAAGAAGGCTAGAGGCAGTGGAAATGTCATGTCTGAGGGTAATGTGCAGTGTGAATATAATGCAGAGAATCTGTAACTTGGAGATTAGAAGGAGGTGCGGGGTTTCTAAAAGTATTATCCAGAGGGCTGAGGAAGAGTTGTTGAGGTGATTTGGACATTAGAGAGGATGGAACAAAATAGAATGACTTGGAGGGTGTATAAGTCTGTAGTGGAAGGCTGGGTATGGGTTGTCCTAGGAAAGGTTGGAGGAAGGGAGTAAAGGAAGTTTTGTGTACAAGAGGCTGGGACTTCATCAAGCATGAGTGGGCATGTTAGATAGGAGCAAGTGGAGACGAATGGTTTTTATGACTTGATGTGCTGTTGGAGTGGAGTGTGAGCCTGGTAACATGAAGGGATTCAGAGAAACCTGTGAGCCAGACTTCAGTCCTGGAGGTGGGAGGTACAGTGTCTGCACTCTGAAGGAGGAGTGCTGATATGATGCAGATTTTTTTTTCAACTGTAGTATAAGCACACCTCTGGCAAGACAGTGATGGAGTGAATTATGAAAGTGCTAGATAAAAGGACACAGGTGCAACTTTTCACTCTCCAGGAGCTTTGTCAAGCCATTACAAATAATAAAAATCTTTCTTTCTTTCAACACACTGGCCGTATCCCACCGAGGCGGGGTCGCCCAAAAGGAAAAACGAAAGTTTCTCCTTTTACATTCAGTAATATATACAGGAGAAGGGGTTACTAGCTCCTTGCTCCCGGCATTTTAGTTGCCTCTTACAACACGCATGGCTTACGGAGAAAATTAAAAGTGAATACAGGAAAGAGTAAGGTTATGAGGATAACAAAAAGATTAGATGATGAAAGATTGGATATCAGATTGGAAGGAGAGAGTATGGAGGAGGTGAATGTATTCAGATATTTGGGAGTGGACGTGTCAGCGGATGGTCTATGAAAGATGAGGTGAATCATAGAATTGATGAGGGGAAAAGGGGTGAGTGGTGCACTTAGGAGTCTGTGGAGACAAAGAACTTTGTCCTTGGAAGCAAAGAGGGGAATGTATGAGAGTATAGTTTTACCAACGCTCTTATACGGGTGTGAAGCATGGGTGATGAATGTTGCAGTGAGGAGAAGGCTGGAGGCAGTGGAGATGTCATGTCTGAGGGCAATGTGTGGTGTGAATATAATGCAGGGAATTCGTAGTTTGGAAGTTAGGAGGAGGTGCGGGATTACCAAAACTGTTGTCCAGAGGGCTGAGGAAGGGTTGTTGAGGTGGTTCGGACATGTAGAGAGAATGGAGCGAAACAGAAAGACTTCAAGAGTGTATCAGTCTATAGTGGAAGGAAGGCGGGGTATGGGTCGGCCTAGGAAAGGTGGGAGGGAGGGGGTAAAGGAGGTTTTGTGTGCGAGGGGCTTGGACTTCCAGCAGGCATGCGTGAGTGTGTTTGATAGGAGTGAATGGAGACAAATGGTTTTTAATACTTGACGTGCTGTTGGAGTGTGAGCAAAGTAACATTTATGAAGGGGTTCAGGGAAACCGGCAGGCTGGACTTGAGTCCTGGAGATGGGAAGTACAGTGCCTGCACTCTGAAGGAGGGGTGTTAATGTTGCAGTTTAAAAACTGTAGTGTAAAGCACCCTTCTAGCAAGACAGTGATGGAGTGAATGATGGTGAAAGTTTTTCTTTTTTGGGCCACCCTGCCTTGGTGGGAATCGGCCAGTGTGATAATAAAAAAAAATAAGAATTAGAAAGAAAATAGAAGAAAGCCCAGAGGGGTGTGTGTATATATATGCTTGTACATGTATGTGCAGTGTGACCTAAGTGTAAGTAGAAGTAGCAAGACATACCTGAAATCTTGCATGTTTATGAGACAGACAAAAAACACCAGCAATCCTACCATCATGTAAAACAATTACAGGCTTTTGTTTTACACTCACTTGGCAGGACGGTAGTACCTCCCTGGGTGGTTGTTGTCTACCAACCTACTACCACAGGACGGTAGTACCTCCCTGGGTGGTTTTTGTCTACCAACCTACTACCACAGGACGGTAGTACCTCCCTGGGTGGTTGTTGTCTACCAACCTACTACCACAGGACGGTAGTACCTCCCTGGGTGGTTGTTGTCTACCAACCTACTACCTATAACAATAAAAATAATAATAATAAATTTATTTCAGCATGATACATGTTTATACAAAGGAGTATAAAAATTGGGTATACATTCCAAAAGCCCCTTTATATGCAGAGCATTTCGGGCAAACTTAAGACTAACTTAAGATTAATAAGGCAATAACAGTGTGGTAATTTTGTACATATGGTCATTAGATGAGTTTACAATGAATACAAGAGAATTGAATATTCTATAAATTCATGCTATATGGCTTTAATAAGTTTGGTAGAGAGAAATTACATTGGACACATTAAATGATTAACATTTGAGAAGATTACAGATATTAGAGTAAGTATACACATATTGATTATAATGTTTTACCTATGATCATGATATTGAGCAAATGCATGTATACAGTGGACCCCTGCTTTATGATCAGCTCCCAGTGCGACCAATTATGCAAGTGTATTTATGTAAGTGCGTTTGTACGTGTATGTTTGGGGGTCTGAAATGGACTTATCTAATTCACAAAATTCCTTATGGGAACAAATTCGTTCAGTACTGGCACCTGAACATACTTCTGGAATGAAATAATATCGCAAACCGGGGGTCCACTGTAGTTGTTACATATGTATTTATGACGACTGGGATAGGTTAAGGAGATAACGTGTTTTTTAACTGCAGTTTTAAAAATGCTAGCAGAGTCAGTGGTTCTGGAGATTTCTGGCAGTTTTTTCCAGATTTTGGGTCCTTGTATGTACACTGAGTTTTTGAAAAGATTTAGCCTGACACAGGGAATGTCATAGAAATTTTTGTGCCTAGTATTATGTGTCTGGGTCCTACTGCAACTGTCAAAGTACTTCAGACTGGGATTTATATTAGAATTGATTGTTACGTAAATGTAGGTTGCTCAGTGGTGTGAGTGAATGGAGGGTATTGATTTAGGTATTAGAGTGAGGTGCAAGGCATAATACTTGTAGCTAGTAGTAATAATACTAGTAGTAATAGTAGTACTTGTGGTGGTAGTAGTAGTAATAGTTGTAGTAGTAGCAGCAGCAGCAGCTGTGTGATGGAGGGGTTTGTTTTGAGGAGGTTCTTGCATTAGTTGCATATGTGTCCTTTTATCTAACATCTTTATTGCTGAAATATTTCAGCTATGAGGCAGGCCCTTCCAGTTGAACATAGATGACAGTAGAAGAGACTGGAGACAGTAGAAGTAATTGAGGTGACCAGTCCCTCATCCTTGATGTACTTGGTGGCGAGTTCTGTAGCCTGCAGGACAGATTACCACATGTCAAAGCTGAAGAACGGTTCATGTCACTTTTACTGTCTACAGTGTTATAGTAGCCTGCATTCAACTGAAAAAGCAGAAGCATCATTTGGATATTTAGTAATAAAAATATCCAAATGATGCTTCTGCCTTATTAACTTGTTAGTATTGTATATCAATAATATGGTAATTGGTGTGTCACTTTCAGGTTTACCATGGCAAGGTTGAGGATGTAAAAATAGCAAGTCAAGATGTTTGTCCAGATGTTGCAGACCTGATTAATGAAATTGGTGGGGCATTAAAGGGATCACAGTACACACCTGCAATTTTCAATGATTTAGCCAGTCGAATGCGTCTTCCACAGCCCCTTCGGAACCAGCGTTCTGTGATGTAAACTGAAGGATAAACATTGAGCTTGAGATAGTTTTGAAGATATATTTATTTTGGTAGCAGGGTTTATTTTCATACATATATACATATAGATATACACTGGTGAGTGATGGGGCTGCTTCAGCTGATTTACAGATTAGAGATGAAGCCGTAAACATTGTTTTGTCCTCAACCTTTATCATATATTCATGGAGAAGCTCGACCCTCTCATAGGGGAATGAGAGACAATCACATTTGATCCAGATAAAGAGGGAAGGCTTGTTCCAGTTCCTTTGATGAAACTCTCCCGGTATCCCTTACACATTGTAACATCTATAGAGTCAGTTTGAGAATGGTCTCTTGACTAAAACATTTAATGTTTCAGCTTCAGTTTTGAGTTAATTTATTGTGCTTACAGTATTGTGTTATATTCTTTATGGGACTTTTAGAAATATTCTTCACTTACTAAATAATGTTCAGAATATGACAAACTTTTGTACTTTGCTGCTTATATAATAGTGAAATATCGATGTGATAAGTTTATTAAGTACTGTATACGTATACGTATACACCTACCATCCGACTTACGACCGAGTTCGGTTCCGAGAAACCGGTCGTAAGTCGAACTTTACTACTGAATATCAACGAAACATTTTTGTAATGTCTTTATTTTAATGTTTTCTTTTGGTATTTCATGTTTTACTTTACTTTTTATGCTGTTAGTACTGTATTTTATACTGTAAGGTTTAGGATAAACACTGTGTACAACACAAATAGTTGTTTATTTCCCAGAAATTTGGCATAAAAAACACGGTCGTAAGTCGAGTGGTCGTAAGTCGAGCAAGTCGTAAGTCGGATGGTAGGTGTATATTTATATATGGATCTGTTAATTTTAGTAATATAATGGGTTATACTGTGTGTTACAATCATGGTAAGTTCTCAACCAGTAAGAGGCCACACACTTCTTGAGGAATAGCAGTAAATCAGCTTTGATCTGAGGAAGGAGGTCATAGCTCCAATTCCTTGGCTCAAGAGCCCCATTAAAAAACCATACATGGAAGATATTTTAAAACTAATGATGGCTATGTTGCAACACAATTTGCTTATGCATTATATTATGCATTATATTAAAGCTAGCCCTTGTGGCTTAGCGCTTCTTTTTGATTATAATAATAATATATTAAAGCTTTCCTATATACGTATGTATACATATTGTGTTTGGCATTTCCTAAGTTTGCATAGTACAATAATTTAACCTTTAAACTGTCCAAACATAAGATCTACGTCCACATGCGGGAGGCTCCAAACATAGATCTACGTCCACATGCAGGAGGCTCCAAACGTAGATCTACGTCCACATGCGGGAGGCTCCAAACATAGATCTACGTCCACATGCAGGAGGCTCCAAACGTAGATCTACGTTTTTTTTTACATACTTTCAAATGGAGAAAATCATGGTCGGAGCGCTATGCACATGAACGTAGATCTACGTTTGGACAGTTTAAGGGTTGAAAACTACTATATACAATAATACTAGTATGGTATTGCCTATACAGTGGACCCCCACTTAACGATCACCTCCCAATGCGACCAATTATGTAAATGTATTTATGTAAGTGCGTTTGTACGTGTATGTTTGGGGGTCTGAAATGGACTAATCTACTTCACAATATTCCTTATGGGAACAAATTCGGTCAGTACTGGCACCTGAACATACTTCTGGAATGAAAAAATATCGTTATCCGGGGGTCCACTGTATAGTATTTGAAAGAAAATGTACACTATAGTATGTGAAGTACATATTTTATAATTTTTTTAAAGACCGATTAAATTTTGACACACTGAACACTGAATTTAGAGGTTGATGGGGAAGAGCAGGAGGCAGGTGATGGTAGTTGTGCACGAGACAAATTATGCTTGTTGGTTTCAGAATTTTCCATTATTATCATTATGGCAAAAACAAATCTTGACTTTGCACATGTTCCAGATTTCCAAAGTTCACTAAATCGAGGGTTTCATCCCCGAAACCCTCTCTAGGTATACTCCAGGTAGAACTCACAAAATCGTAATAACGCAATTGCAAACAAACCATGGAACTGATGGAGTTCAAACCTCACCAATTCTGTGGCTTATTAGACTATCCTAAAATATATAATGTGAAAAATAATGGTTACCAAACAGTTCCAAAATGAGCATCACATATTGCAAATCAATTTCTTTGTTTTACTATGATCACATAGATTAAAACCTTCCATTATTAACTACCTGTAACCCTTTTGGATGGCAGGATTGTTGGCAACACTGATAGACATGATATACTTATTTTAATTCTTATTTTAGATAACAGTTCACTCTGTAAATGGGGAGTCTTTAATTGAGCTATGTGTAGAAAGAGATTTGGTAATAAGTAATACATATTTTATGAAAAAGAGGATAAATAAATATACAAATTCAAATTCAAAGTTTATTCTCTATAAGGATTACAATGCTGAGTTTACAGAATTTGGTTATTGTGTGGTTTACATGTAGTAAAATAATAATTACAGAGTGTACCACTAGAACACCTAGCATGGCTAGGCATTTCGGGCAGACTTAGATTAGTGCCAAAACAAAAGCATTCACATTGCTAAACTCACAACTAGTATTTAGTCACTTAGCCATAATACCAACTTATCTCATAATTCTGTAACATTTTAAACCTAAGATTTAATATAAGTCTGCCCGAAATGCCTAGCCATGCTAGGTGTTCTAGTGGTACACTCTGTAATTATTATTTTACTACATGTAAACTACACAATAACCAAATTCTGTAAACTCAGCATTGTAATACTTATAGAGAATAAAGTTTGAATTGAATTGAATTGAATTCTAATTTAAAATATTACAAATTATGAGGTAAGTTGGTATTATGGCTAAGTGACTTATAAATACTAGTTTGTGAGTTTAGCAATGTGAATGCTTTTGTTTTGGCACTATACATAGTTTCAGTATTGGAGTATCACAGGCCAACATATGACTACTTAAGATTCATTATTTTAAGATTGAGATTGATATTTCTGTTTATGGTCAAATGGGTGAGTGAGTGTAAGTGTGAACCACCAGGTGGTATTTGTGTAATTAGTTGACAGGGTGTATCAGGGAGATAAGATGTTTTCTAATGGTAGTTTTGATAGTGATGAATGTGTCTGCAGTTCTAGAGTTCTCAGGTAGGGTGTTCCAGATTTTAGGGCCTCTGACATACATTGAATTTTTGTAAAGGTTTAGTCGGACACGGGGAATGTCATAGAGATGTTTGTGTCTGGTGTTATGCCTGTGGGTTCTGTCACAACTATCAAGAAACCATTTTAGGTCAAGGTTGATATTGGAATTTAAGGTCCTGTAGATGTAGATTGCACAGTAGTAAGTGTGGATGTACTGAACAGGGAGTAAGTTTAGATCTATGAAGAGTGGGGGGGGTGTGTTGCCAGGGATGGGATTTAGTGATTATTCTTACTGTGGCTTTTTGTTGGGTTATTATTGTCTTTAGGTGTGTTGCTGCAGTTGAACCCCAAGCACAGATAGCATAGGTGAGGTATGGATATATAAGTGAATGGTATAGTGTGAGAAGGGCAGTTTGCGGCACGTAGTATCGTATCTTGGAGAGGATCCCAACCGTTTTGGATACTTTTTTGGTTATGTGTTGGATATGGGTGCTGATTATTATTATTATTATTATTATAATCAAAGGGGAAGCGCTAAACCCGGAGGATTATACAGCACCTGGGGGGGGGATGTGGAAGGCATTCGGGCTTAATTCGGGGAACTGGAGCACAGATCCAATTCCCTAAATCAAGAGCCCCTCACCAACATCAAGGAACCTTCCTTGAGGGGTTATGGGTGCTGAAATTCAGGTTGTTGTCGAGGTATATGCCTAGGAATTTGCCCTCATTATGTCTGGCAATTAGAGTGTTGTCGATCTTAATGTTAATTTGCGCATCTCCTGCTCTGCTACCAAACATAATGTACATAGTAGGTTTTGTCAGTGTTAAGCGTAAGTTTATTGGCTGTCATCCAAGTCGATATTTTGATCAGCTCCTCGTTAACAATGGTGTTGAGGGTGGCAAGATTAGGGTGAGAGATGACATAAGTCGTGTCATCTGCAAAGAGAATGGGGTTCAGGTGTTGAGATACATTTGGAAGATCATTGATGTATATGAGGAAGAGCAGGGGACCAAGGACACTTCCCTGTGGAACTCCAGTATCAAGTGGCCGTGTTGTTGATGCTGTGTCTTTAATGGTGACATACTGATACCTATTAGTAAGGTAAGATTTGAAATATGCAAG